>NW_026729608.1:0-52000 GCF_030272615.1 Cryptomeria japonica | reverse complement strand
CATGGATTGAAAATCATTCAATCCTGACCCTTGTTGAGATTGCTCAATCTCAACCATCCATTGCTCCATTTTTCCTATAAATAGAGCCCATTTCTTCATAATCTAGATCTTGAAAATTGGTATGCATTTAAGCTACAGTGAATTCTAAAGAGCATTTAACATAAACCACTAATATCTTGTCATCTTGGATAAAATAAATCATTTTAGCATCAATAACATTTAGTATTAGCTTTTTTATTCACATTTAGAGCAAAATACTTCAATCTCAATCCTCCATAAGCATCCATAGTGCAAAAAGTTGCTGAGAGCTACACTATTTTGGAACTTGGCGAAAAGAGGAACAAAGGAGAAGAAACCAAGAGCATGTTAGGAGGCATTTGGGGATGTCTCATCATATTTATCTTCTTAGTTAGATATTTTGTCATGCTTTTGATATCTCTTTTGATATACCTGTTTAGATTAGTTTTTGATTGATTAACACTAATAGTTTCTTATGTGTTGTATGTTGTTTATCATTGACTAACCTTCCCTTTTTGCAGAGCATCATTTGGTGAACCTGACGTGAATCCAAACACCCAAAAAACTATTTATCTTTGACCAATAACATGTTTGAATGTTGAAATTGTCACACAGGTTGCACTTTAGCACTATTGATCACGTTGTAGCGCTATTGAAACTTGTTGTTCTAGCGTTATTGTATCAAGTTTAGTGCTATTGACATTGTTTGAGCGCTTTTGACCCTGTTTTGGTGCTATTGGTCATGTTTGAGCGCTTTTGCCTTCCCTGTCATTTTTCTTCTTTTAGTGCATTTTGTGTTAAATAGCACTTCTGTTTTCACACAGACTAGCACTATTGTAACAGAATATTGTAAGGAAGGCCTTGTAAATAAAAATTTAAAATATTTTAGGCTTGTGGAAGCCCCCCTTAGGTATGGATTTTACTAACTGGTTATTGTTTGTGCAAGTTTAAAAACTCACCTCTTTAAAATCAAAAACTTTATTTTGGTGTTTTAAGAATTGAACAAACAAACTTTCCCTTGCTTTCCAGTTAGGATCACTTGTTTTTGGTGCCTTAAAACTGAACAAAACAAAATTTGTTTTCTTGCAAGTTAGGAAACACACTTTATTTGGTGCTTAAAATCAACAAGGCAAATTTCTTTCTTGCATCAAACTAAAGAATTTACAATCCACACTTTAATTTTTGGTGCAAATAAAATACACAATCAACTTGTTTAAAATTTTGCAAAGCGATTTTCCTTCATGCGTATGTGCTTCAATTTCAGTTGACTAGGATTTTCAAAATTCTAGTTTACTCAAACCTTTGCATTTGAAGTTGAAAAGAACACCATGAATGTTGGAGCAACATCTCCAAATAGTTAGATCACATTGCAATGGCAAGTTAAAAAGAACAGGTGTTTTCGTGCTTGGCACACTTGTGCAAAAAGTTGGTCAAGTGGTCCTACTTCTAACACACACCATCCTCTCCCTTGGCTTTCGTGGTCCTAGATGCAAGAGAAAAGTGTTAGTAACACTCAAAAATTTTATCTTTTTAAGAGAGGCCTACCAAGCGACACATCACTCTTGGGAACGACCTCGCGCAGTAAATCCTTCGAGCTACTATAGAAATCAGGTGAGAGCGAAAGTTGTAGCCTTGGGTATAGTTGTTCCTACTGTGTAACTGGATGAAAGGACAAATGGGCCCCACCACTGGTTACAAGGCTCTTAAGTGAGTCACTGTAGAATGAACTTATGTCCAAAAACATTGAACATGACTAAACACCTTTAAGTAGTAGCCCACTCGTTCTATTGATTGAGGATATTTGCAATATAATTTAGTGCAAGAGCATAGATGGTTTTCCTCCCAAGATACTCACCATACATATTTCCTTGAGTAGAAACATAGCTTTTTGAAAAGTCACTTGTGGCTTGATAAAAGTGGTGACTCCCCCATCACAGGGATCATCTATTTGTTATGCTTGTGCAGGACTTAGTATATCACATCCTTACTTGCCACGGCGGGATTCATAAGGTATGTAGTACAAAAGTCAAAGAAATATCAAGATGTGGGCTAAATTTATCACACCTGGCCATTTGACCTTAGAGATAAAAAGTGTTTGAAGTGTTTTCGTTTTAGTCAAGACCAAGTGCAAATTGAGATGACTTCAAGCTTTGGAAATACACCTTAAAATACATCTAAAAGGAAGGGTCATAAAAAGTCTGAGGATTGGGTTGATCTAGACCCATACTTATTTGTGCCTTTTGAGGCAACGTTCTCATGTTTGTGTGCTTGCTTTGTTTTCTTGTCAAAGAAACATCATAAAAATCAAAAATCAATTCCAAAACAAAGTATTCATCCAACCAAACATCTTTCAAAGCAACCACAAAAGATCAAAAACAAAGAAAAGTATCAAACTTTATGACCATTCTTCACATCTTGTGAAAGAAGAAACATCATCAGAATATCAACTTGAGAAAAAGACCATTGAGCTCAAAGGCTTTGATCAAAAGGAGGAAATTCTTCCATCTAAATAGGCAAATCTTTGTCTTCCATAGAGTTTCTCTACATCACATGCCTCTCTACCTTCAAGGCAAAACAAACGAATTTGATTCAAAGTCATTGAACCGCAGAGCTTTTATGCAATATAGAGCTTTGAGTTATCACAAAAACCAAGGAGGTAAGATTAATCCCAATTTTTTCCCAAACATCTGTATCACATACAACATAGCTCGAGAAATACCACCAACACCCAAAAGGGAAGAGGTAGAGTTTGTTCCATTTGTGACACAAAGCTTTTATTGAAGTTAAAACATTTTCATCCATTATCTCACTTATACATCATCACTTCATCATCAATCCATTCAAACTCTCAAAACATTAAGAGGTTCTTGTCCCAAGTTCTCTTTTTAGATATTGCTTGAAACAAACACATCACATCACTTTTTCAATTGTTTCTACATCTAGGATAAGCTCATCCTAAGAGACACATCTACGCAGGTTAAAACTTGTTCATGAGTGAATCCTCTCATTACTAGGTAGTTAAATATGTAACACATCTCAGATTTCTCTACACCTTATCACATCCCACCGTATCAAAAACAAACAAGCAATTCAAAGAAGGAATTTCGGTTACATCTACCTTAAAAGTGCTAGAGATCCACATGCAACACAATTCACGAACCATCAATCTTTCATTTTATCAACAACTCATCATCATTTTCACTCAACTTCAACAAAAACTGGTAAACAAAATGGCTCACACCCGATCAACTCAAGGCAATGAGAAGCAAAAATTGAAGAAGAAGAGGAGGAAAATCTCAATGAATTCCAAGAAGCACTTGGAGGAAATGCGAATGACGAAAACCCAAGTACTCCCACTCCTGCAACAATAGAAAGGGCCCAGCATAACCCTCTCTTAAACAAACTTTTTGACAAAATATTCAGGAGCAATGCGGATGATCACTTTTTAAAGCTCGCTCAAGAATGAGCAAAACTCCCCTCTGACTTTTATCTTGCCCAAATAAGACAAGCATCCGAATGACAAAGTTGCTATGAAGAGGAAAGAGGTAGAGATCCCATCAGATATAACATTCCTTGAGGTAACCAACCACCTCCTCCTCCAAATGAAATGGAGATGTTGCAGCAACAAGTCGAGAATCTCGCCCAACAACTTCATAGTGGTGTCAAAACTAACCAATTCTCACTCAATGGCATCTGTCCCTATCCTTTTGATAGGAATCTTTATATGCCACCCTTTCCACGAGGATTTGAAACACCCAAATTCAAAAAATATAGAGGAAAGGGAGATCCTCGCAATCATGTCAGAGATTTTCATTCTGCTTGCCTCAAAGTAGTGTATGAAGACACACACCTAATGCACCTTTTTCCCTGAAGCTTTGGAGGAACAACCACATCATGGTTTTCTCAACTACCAAGTGGCATTAGAACATTTGAGGAACTCATCCAGAAGTTCCTAGCTCATTACTCTCATAACATTGAATGCAACATCACCATGGCTGATCTGTGCAACACTAAACAAAAACCAAGTGAACTATTCTCAGCATTCCTGCAACGATGGTGTCAAATGTCTAGCAGACATTCTCTTTAGTTACCTGAATGAGAACTAGTGGAAATATTCATTTCCAACTTAAACAAAGAAATGGAATTTCACCTGGATGTCAAAGACACAGACTCTTTTAATGACATGATCACCAAGGGTTTGAAATGTGAATGGGCCCTCATCAAGAAAGGACTTATCAAAATCTATAATGAACCAAAGGATAGTCCTCGCCCACGCTTCAATAGTGATAAACCAAGCTTTTGGAACAAAAATAAGAATATCATCAATGATGGGGTTGTGGATGCCAAGACTATCAAAAGTGCACAACCTGTGGTTCGATTTGCAGGACAGAATCCTCCACCTCAGAATAACACTTCAAATCAAGGTCGTATCACATCTCATGATGAAACTAGACCTCATCAACAAAAACAAAAACGAACATACACTCCCTTACGGGAACCCATTGAAATAGTATTGCGACAACTCATTTCTCAAAATTTGGTCACTCTACCTAAAACATCAAACTATGAGCCTCAGGTCAAACCTACATGGTGGAGAGATACTGAACACTGTGATTTCCACCAAGAGCGAGGACAAAAGACAAGTAATTGTCACCGATTGGAAGATCTTATTCAGCATCTTATTGACCAAGGTGAAATTGAAATCAAAGGACATGACCCAAAAACAACAAACAATGATCATCTAATGTTCAATTATCCACTTCCATGACAAGATTAATGGGGTCCTTCCACTTCTAGGTGAGGCACTGATACCACGGATTATACGCAGGCTGCATGTAATTACACTATAAATCACCTATATGATACCAGTGAACAAGTTGCAATTATAACCATCAAAAATCCCAACTCCAATTGCAATGTTGTTACACGTCATGGCAAGGTTACCATAAAGGCAGCTCCATAAGGCACCACATCCATACTCTTATCTCCATTTTAGAGCTATTGCACCTATTTCCATCTCATAAAACAATCTTGGATCAAGCACTCCAAGAGGCGTCAGTCCCTACAAACCTGAATATAGACCAATTTCAAGCCATGGTTTGAAGTCTAAAGTCATCACCTTGTCTCATTTTTTTTGAAAGTGACAACTCCTCCTTCTAGCAACCTCATAACGCTTCGCTACACATTGAAGGCTTTTTCAACCAGCATAGGATCAAGCGAGTCTTAATCGATAATGGAGCAGGCTTAAATATTTGTACACTATAGTTGGTCATAGCATTGGGATATGCCATTAAATCCATGGATCCTCGCAAGAAGATCACAATCAAATCCTATGATGATGCAAAATGTTCCTCCAAATGAGCTGTGGTACTACCAATCCAAGTGGGCCCTATGGTGAAACACATCATCTGTCAGGTTCTAGACCTTCCTCTACCATACAATCTATTATTAGGAAGACCTTGGATACATGCCATGCAAGCCATTCCATCTACCTACCATCAATGTATCAAGTTCCCACATAACAGTGTAGAGATCACAATCCTGGGCGATGCAAATCCCTTTGCATATTGCCATAATATCAGCCATCAACCAGAGATTACCGTTCCTAATAATAGAGAAGCCATTTCATCCACATCATATATAAGTCTTGCCTCTCTTCCCAGTTCAAACACCACTATACGAAAGCAAGAAAAGCTTAAGATGAAAATAGCAGAGGAAGGTCCTGGGGAATACAACTTGAGTCAACTCTTTTGTGTGGGACAAATGCCCACTTCTCCTAGAACACATGGTAAACCATAGCAGTTACTCCAGCAACCACTAATCACGCCAGCATGTGCTTTGATGCCTTTCATCCTTGGAAAGAGTCAAGAAGAAGAAACCCAAGATGAGGACTTAGTGGATTGGATCTATAAAGATCCCATCACCACTGATATACCGCAAGTTAAGCTTCCCATAGATCAATATGGAAAAGGTCTCCTCATTATGCAAAGAATGGGGTATGATGGTCAGAGTGCTTTGGGATATTGCAAACAAGGACGACATGAACCTCTACTGCTAGAATTAAAGCCCAAAGATAGTACAGGCCTAGGCTTTGGAAAAGAGATCTTTCCTAAACTCAAATTCAAAGGAAAACCCAACAAACCATTATGTCAGCCTATTGCAAAGAGGACACCTTTCATTATCAAAGCAGCATCAAACACCATCGCAACTACCCCACCAAGGCTTAAAATCCCAGCACAACCATCTACAATGCCAACCATCCCACCAATCAAACCAATAATCCCATCAAGAGCAGCCATAACATCAATAGCACCATTAACAGCAGACACTATATCAAAACACATAGCACTATCTACAACACCCACAATTCTAGTAGAAACAGAGGAATCAACAACATCGATACTTCCTATGTCAGAGTCAGCAATCTCCATAAATCTTCTGGTAGCACTGATCACTACAAAGGTACATCAACCGATCACACCTACAGTGTTTAACTCAAAGGATATTCCAGTATGGTACAGTAATCGGATCCTAGAAAGTGACTCAGAGACTGACTCACGTGAGTGGGAATTTGATTCTATTCAGCTTAATACTTCAGATGAGGAAGACACATCACTACCTCCACCCTGCAAAGACATCCCTGTTTATGGAGAAGCACAGATAAAGACTTCTTGGGTTCCTAAGCTAGAAACTTCTTACACAAACCCTACGTCACATCCTATGCCTAATTCTAACAGGAAGAGTACCATCAACGACCTTCACCACAATGTCTTAACCCTCTCTGATACATCTAACACACTTAACCTAATCAATGAAGTAATGCCCATTATCCACCCTGAACTCATCGAATGGAACCAACCAAATCCCCCATGTCTTGACTTCTTCCAAAACTATGAGGCCATCATTGACTTTTTGGAATTAAGGGATAACCTACCAAGTGGGGATCACAAAGTTGGATTCTCCATAGAACTAAATAGCGTAGCATACTTCAGGGCGGATGCCAAACCTTTCAACTACAAAAATATAACAATAAAACATGGATCTTCCAGTGAAAACCACACCGTGGCACTGTTTGATTCAACAAAAGTAAAAAGAAAGAGCGTATCCAATGGTGAAAACCTCTCTGAGGCACTTGAGGATGAAGGGTTTGACATTCTCCTGCTAGTACACAACAGGAACGATCAACGATTCTCATCGAGGAAACCAAAGAATACAACGTGGGAACTTCTGAAAATCCTCACCTCATACATCTGGCATCTCTTCTCACTCTAGAGGAATAGCCTAAATTTATAGAGTTCTTTCAAAAGCGTCAGATCAACTTTGCATGGTCATATGTAGACATGCCTGGGCTTGATCCTAATTTAGTCATGCATCACCTCACCATAGTAGAAAGAGCCAAACCTATCAAGAAGAAGCTTCGTAAGATGCATCCTTAGATTGCAGTGCTAGTCAAAACAGAACTCAAGAAACTCCTAGATGTTGGTTTCATTAGACCAATTGATTATGCAGATTGGATCTCCAACATTGTGCCTGTCGACAAACCAAAAGGGGGCATCTACATTTGTACTAACTTCAGAGATCTGAATAAGCCATGACCTAAGGATGACTTCCCCCTACCAAAGATTGACATCATAGTAGATCTAACAGCAGGACATGCCATGCTTTCACTCATGGATGGCTTTTCAGAATACAATCAGATAAAGATCGCACCAGAGGATCAACATAAGACAACCTTCACATGTCCATGGGGCACATATTGCTAGAATGTAATGCCTTTCGATCTAAAGAATGTAAGAGTGACCTATCAATGAGCCATGACCACCATCTTCCATGACATGATGCATACTATGATGAAAGATTATGTTGATGACTTACTAGCAAAGTCGCTCACCAAAGAAGGGCATCTCAACATATTAGATAAAATCTTTGATAGACTGGAACAATACCATGTTCGACTCAATCCAAAGGAATGTGTCTTTGGAGTAACCTCTGGGAAGCTTCTAGGATACATTCTCTCAAGCAAAGGTATTGAGGTCGACCCAACAAAGGTAAAAGCAATCATGGACATGCCACCACCAAATAATATCATTCAGCGCCTAGCATCATGGTGTCTTTTTTTTTTTTTTTGGCCAACCTTTATAGACATGGGTGCAATAACATTTTAATGGTAGAGCTCTCCTCTTTGTCCTACATTCATCTCTCCCATGCCTTTGGCCATGCTCATTAACTATGGTGTCCTACATTTTGGTGCCTAGCTTCTCCAATAAATTATTTTGCTGCCATGTACTTCCTACCCATGTGTTCATTTCCTTCTATACATTTGCTTGTTTTATTTCCTACCTCCCCTCATGGGATAGTTGGAACATTTATTAACTATTATTTATATTTTGCACTCCTTCCCCATACATTATAGATTTAATTATTTGTTTATATGCTTCTATTTATTTATTCATGTTTTTTTAATTTATGTTTATATTGATATTTAGTTGTTGTTTACCATTTAATATATTTATTATATATTAAATTCAGTTAATTATTCTTTGGTAAATTTATTATAAACACCTTTACTTAACAAATATGTAAATATGATAGTATCAATATTTGCATTCATAATCAATAATAACTAAACAATAATGATTGAATAAAGAATTTTAGTAATAAATGGTAGCTCAAACAATTCTGGCTAGATTTGCTTATATTATTAAATTTACAAATTCAATTTAACTGGATTGCAAAAATCTAAATTATCCCAAAGGCTAACCAAAGACTTTGACACATACACCTTTATACCTGCACCCAAAGACACCCACACATTTTTCGTCTTCTAAACAAAATAAATACATTAAATAAGAGATGGCATAATAAAGATAATAATTATATTCAATAATATTAACATCAACTTTACAACTGATACACATATATAGTCCATATAACAAAACGGACATCCAACAAGGGTCATGCAAAATAATAAACATAGTTTCTAGGGGCTATGACAAATATACTGCTGTTTCATCTAGTGTTCTCAGTGTTATGCACTGCGGTGCTACAGTGCTAGTGATTGGACAGCAGAGGAGTCCTGTGTTCGCAGTATATTGGAATGAAAAGCTTCCAAAAATGTGAAAATAAACTGCAAGGCATACCTTGCAGGGCCACAATATGAAACAAGGATTTCAAATAAATAATACCCATTTCAGATCAGGAAGACTATTGAAAATGCAAGTTCACAAGAAAGAATTTGAAAAACCTACGAGTCATAACTGTCTCATATTAGGACCTTTTTTCGAACATATCAAATTAGGGAACATATTTCTTATGGTACTGAACATAAATCTTTGTCTCAGGTTTGAATATCCCATGGCTCTTAGTAATAGTTCTTTTCCTGAAATAATACGAGTACATGCAAACATTAAGCTCATACCAAGGTAAAGAATACAGAACCACCAAGGTAACTCTGTGACAAATGATATTACAGATTAGGAGTTTTCAAGCGAGAGTTCTGAGTAGGTGACGAATATAGAATGTGATGTCCCCATACAGACAATCCACTAGTTCAATCACCAACATCTACACTATGAGCATCTACAGCAGCAAGACCATACACACGATAAGTATTTGATCGATTCAATGAGACGTTATAAGTGACGTGGCTGAGATAGAAGAACAACAATGAAGATATAATAATAATTAAAAGAAGAAGCACTAATCGGGGTGACATCGATTAAGGGATAACAATAATAATTAGTATATTAAATAGATGCGATCTGTGGAAATACACACGGTTAGGTAAAGACATGTCTCTTACACATTCAAAAGATGTGACCCTTTGATTTGCAAGGTATAAGTGGGACATCGATCACACTTCATCAAGGATGATTAGAAAAACGTTGATCTTTTATTTATCCTTTATTGGATCTGTTCGTTTGATAGATCAAAAGAAAATATCAGAGACAACATCATTGTTGCATAGATCAAAAGGATATATCAGAGACAACATCATTGTTGCGAGTGCCAATCGTCTACAACAGAATCAACAAGAATATAACTACACACCTGAAACAGCAACACATAGATACCAGCGACATTAGCATTGTATATATATATACATTTTATATACTCAAGTGTTAGATCAGAAATAACATCCGATTGAATATCAAGTTCAGCTTGCATAATTTATATGACATATCAGATATAGCAGAGATAATCTCATCAAAGTGAATTGCAGAAAGAGCCGATATATTGATCACATCATTTGGTATACATGTAATTATTCAATCAGAGTTAGCATTAATCAACACATAATCTCTCTCTCTCTATATATATCCTCGCATGATATTATTGTTGCATATATTATATCAATTATATAATTTGAAGTGTTATCAAAGATCAGTTCCATAGTAATAATTGAGATTTAGAGGACAGAAGTTATCCTAAAAAGGGGACATTACATAGAACCACTGAGAATTGGTAACTCAGTGACATTATAGGGAGAGTTCTGAGTAGGTAACTCAGTGACATTACATAGAACCACTGAGAATATCAATAAAATTAATTCCTACAAAGTAGCAGTTACACATTTAGAAAGGTTAATGTAAGATAGAACCACTGAAAATTATTGTTCTCTCTTGAAAAGCTAAGATAGAAGAAAAAGGAGGAATTACCCATTTGTTGAGCACATATAATAAGAAAGAAAGCCAGGCTGAAAGCTTGTGCTAATAACACACCATTAATGAAATGGGAAATAAATTTGAAATGCTATCAAATGCTGCAATTGCCTTGGAGGAAAGAGATCTCTAGTGTGCTATCAAAAGGACTTGACACCCTCAACAATATGTCTATATTCAAACCATGGCTTGAAATTGGTCTATATTCAGGTTTGTAGGGACTGACGCCTCTTGGAGTGCTTGATCCAAGATTGTTTTATGAGATGGAAATAGGTGCAATAGCTCTAAAATGGAGATAAGCATAGGCTGAAAGCTTGTGCTAATAACACACCATTAATGAAATGGGAAATAAATTTGAAATGCTATCAAATGCTGCAATTGCCTTGGAGGAAAGAGATCTCTAGTGTGCTATCAAAAGGACTTGACACCCTCAACAATATGTGGGAAGTAGAGAAAATTATCAACTTTGGTGCAGCTCTTGGCTGAATCTTCTGTACTATTTCCTCTTATTCTTGTTCCTGGACACGAATGGTCACAAATATGAGTTAATATAATAGATTTTATAGTGCAACTGTTTTCTTGTCAAATGACAAAAAAAAAATGTTAAATAGTGCAACTGCTTTTATAATTCTTCTCCATAATCAAACTGTTAAGCAGCCACTCTGGGTTCGGAAACTGGCCCAAAACTCAACTCCTTCTTTGTCGGAGACTCGATTATTGCAGCCTGGAAGTGTGAGATTTTCTTTTGTCTTTACTTAGAGGTTCATATATATGGAAAGTCTGGGTGTGCCAAAAACTTCAGTGCTCAAAATTCTGAAAAACAAGACACTGTTTCAAATGAGAGGTTCCCTTCTAACAAAATGCTAGTTTAAATCAAGCATTAGGCAAGAAATTGCTAATTGAATTGGATTCTGATGAAAAAGATAACAGTGAGTCTGAAAATAAAATATCCAAATGAAAATATTCATTTCTTGATAGCAAAAATAGATAGAACTTTTTAAATTTGTCTGTTCCATAACTGGCTAGCTTATGAAATTGTATTATTCTGAAAAAATACAGTTCAAATGCAACTCTGGAAGCTAGTTATGAAACTAACAAATTTAGAAAACTCTATATTTTTTAACAAAACTTTTGCTCTATCAAAAAATGAGGATTTCCTCCTTGTTCTTTTATTTGTTATCTTTCTCATGAGAAATTAAATCAATCAACAATTTATTGTCCACTGATTGATTTAAACTATATATTTTATTAGAAAGGAATCTCTTATTCTAAAGAATATCTGCTTTTTCAAAATTATCAGCATTGAAAATTTTCTTCCCCCCAAATCTTCCATATATATGAATGTCTAGTAAAACATCGCTATATAACTGACAAATTCTTGCCAACCCTGTCGAAATTCTACTTTATTGTTTATACTTACTAACTCCACCTTCCATTGTTGCCCAGTTGGACCTTGCGAGCCATTTATAAGCTGTGAAATAATCAAAGGAAGAATGTCATGCATGAAAAACATTACAGAAATTATTTTCACAATTATGAATAGTGCATATAAAAACATTGTATAAGAAGCTCCTTCAAACTCAGATGCAAAACCCATATGAAGAGGTTGAGACAGACCTGAGCATTGAAGCCACAAGAATGTTGAGTGGGACTAGAACCACTATCACATTCCTACGTACATGAATATACGAGAAGGAACTTTTGCACAAATTAAGTACAGAATCTAAAAGCAAATGTCCTCCTGAAAGACAGACATGCACTTGAATTCAATTAATATTCGGAGAATGTCAAGTTGAATTAAAAAGGTGTATAAAGAAAAGATGGTGCAAAGGCATGACGTAGAAGAGCTCGTTGGTGCAAAGGAAACATGGAGAGAATACCTTCACATTTTAGATTACAACAATATGATGATAAACTTCTGTTCTCAAGATGTAAGGAAAATAACGAGTTTTACAATAAAATTTATTTATTGAAAAAAAAATTAAAAAAATTAATTGTATTAAAAACAAAAGAAATATAATATTTATTTCTGTTGGTTTCTATCATGTGGACATATTTCTGCTATTTGTGCTCTCCATAGTGCTACTTATGTTCTCCACTACACTTAGGAACAAACACATAAATATGGAGGGAAAAAACAAAAAAATATATCATTGTAATGGGAAAAAGTGTAAAAAAATTAACATCTAAGTGAAAAGATTATTCATACTTTCCTCCATCTACCGAAAGAATGTCATTGTCTTAGCCCTACAACATAAAATTTCTGAACACACTCTCTAGTACTAACCTACAAGCCAGCATCTCCAAGGCCATTCAAACTGGTGAAAGTCATGAGAAAGAGGAAGACATATTGGTGAAGGTTGATCGATGAAGCAAAATAAATAGTTGAATGGCTAACGAGAAATTTGGTCAAATAGATAGTGGGTAGGTAGAGAAAATAAATAGTTTGAAATAAGCATTCCAAAAGTTAAGAGGGGTAGGTAGAGAAAACAAATGGTTTGAAATAAGCATTCAAATAGTTAAGAGGTGTAGGTAAGAGAAATATCATTTTATTTTTATTGTCAATCAATAATTCCAATTTTCTATGAGTTGCTTATCTAGTGATCCAATGGTTACATAGGGTAGTTAATGTTTTCAAGGAGTTCTTTCTATAATTTTCCACTAAACTTATGCCTAGTGGCAAATAAGTGATGCAATAGTTAATAAGGGTAGGTACCAGAAATATTGTTTTATTTTGAAGGAAAATCAATAGATTCAATTTCCAAAGAGTTACTTATATTGTGATCCAATGGTTACATAAGGTAATTAAAATATCCAAGGAGTTGTTTCTATAATTCCCTACTAAACTTATGCCCTCTGGGATATAAGGTGATTGAATGGTTATAGTTAAGGAAAAATTATTTATTTAGAGGAGAAAGAATTTCCTATCTAGTGATCCAATGGTTACATAGGGTAGTTATAATTTCCAAGGAGTTGTTTCTACAGTTTTCGGCTATGCCTCGTGTGCAGTAAGTGACCCAATAGTTAAGAAGGGTAGGTAATAAAAATATTGTTTATTTAAGATGAAACAATAGTTTCAATTTTCAAAGAGATGTCTATCACTTGATCCAATGGTTACAAAGGGTAGTTAAGATTTTTCAAGGAGATGTTTCTATATTTTTCACTAAGTTATGCCTTTTGAAAAAGAAATGATCAACCAATTATGTTGGGTAGATAATGAACTATTATTATCTTTTAAAATATTTTTAAAGAAGAATGAAGAAATTTTTATTTAGAAAGGGTTATTTCTATAATTTTACACTAAAATTATGCCCTAGGGCAATAAGTTATCCATTAGTAATGTAGGGTAGGTAAGAATTTTTTAATTAACTCTTTTATTTTAGAGAAAAATCTATAATTTATTTTTTCAAAGAGTTGCTTCAATAATTTTCTTATGAGTTTATTTTGCTGCAAATAAATGGACGGATGATTATACAGAATAGGGAAGAGAAATAGTATTTTATTCTTAATTTTATTTAAATATAACAAAAAACACATTAATCAATATTATTCAATTTTGTTTTAAATAAATTGTTAGACCAAATTATTATTATATATAGATTCTATCAATTAAATATAATTAAATAATATTTAACTAATATTATTAAATTTTATTCCAAATTATTTGTTCAACCCAATTATATAGAGAGGGGTATACTTCTTGTTGGGTATATGAAGCCCAACAGTCTGTTTGCCTTCCCTTGACTCTTCATTTTATGTCTGACGTAATGTATAAATAGATTTGTATAGCCATGTACTGGATATCGGCTAATAGATAAGATTTTCCTGCTTTGGTGGATGTAGACATTTATTGGTGAAACATTTTTTGTTTCATTCAATTATCTTTTCTCGGCTTCTTTATATCTAACAATTGGTATCAGAGCCTAGGTTGGCTTGAGTAGAGATGGAGGAAGAAGGAGAAGGTAAAATTCATAACTTCTATGGTAGTTTTATATTCCGTGTAAAAAAGCGCTTCAAGTGTCATGTGCTTTGGTGGGATGGCTGGAAGAAAAAGGGGAACTCAATGGAAGAGGAGAATCCAACAAAGAGAAGGATGTTGGGATTCTTATTTGCTCCTATCTTGAGCCATCTTTGGTAGTTATTGGCCAAACTGTAAATGGTCAAGAAGTTGTTGGCATTTGTGTGGTGAAGGTTGAAAGTTGTGATGCCTCAATTGGAGTTGAAGATAGTCCCTATATAGACACCAGAATTTTTTAGCAGAAAGATGCTAGAAAAGAGGTTGTGGTTTAAGAGGGAGGAGACCTTTTCTTAGAAGAATATGTGCCTATGGACTTGGCTAATGAAGTGTAAGATGTTGTGCTTGATGCAATGGGAGGTGCTTCTATAAGCAAAAAAGTTTCCTAGAATTCTACATGCTCCAGATACACATGATGATGACCATTGCAAGTCAAAACGAAGACAACGTGTCGAGCCTCTTGATGTGGTGGGAGAGTTGCCCCGAACGAGGTCCGGCTTGGGCCTTGTTTTGGATTATTTTCAAGATGTGGTAGAAATTGAAGTTGACCCTAGTGAAGAGAGCTTCACCAAGGAGACGGAGTATAAAGAAAATGGTGGGCAGTGAAAGGTTTTCCGAGGTATTTGGGCATCCTAGGGAATTCTCTATGGAGCTTGTCTCCCAAAATGAGAAGAATCCTACTATGCACCAAGTGCCAATAAAAATGGGTGTAGAGAAGAGGCATGGTGTAAAGGAACCCATACGAGGTTGGAGAATATGGGCTGATGGGGTTTTGGAAGCCGCAAGGCTTGCCGGTATTGTTGCTTTTGTGCAAGAGACAACTGAAGGATGTGAGGAAAGAGTTATATATTTCTTCACCAGCAGTGGGAGATCAACGCTTTGGTTTGTATGGGTTGGCTAACAAATTTGTCCCTTTCTTGTAATTGCAATAGTTATTTTCTCTAAATGATAATACCACTTTTGTACACCCCTTAATAAAATGACACAAATAAACCAATAGTTGGATGAACTAATCAAAATCCATCCTCTGCATTAGAGGGAAGCTCCTCATATTATTTGCAATAAATTCTACACAGAAAATCTTGAAATGAAGATGCTTTTAACCAAAAAGCATAAAAAGGTTTTAGCATTCATCTATCAACACAAAGGAATGCCATAATATAAAAAAAGAGTGAAAATTATAAAGATTAAATAAGAGACCACAGACTCTGTATCTGAGCATAAGTTCATTCCATAAATTCAGTGCAAAGCAAGTTCAATGCAGTATTGATTCTGATCGATACCCTCTCATGCCTCACAGGGCAAGGGGGATCAACGCAACTCAATCCAGAACGAATCTTCTAACAAATATATATTACAATGAATTCAAGAAAATATAGAATTGACTGATAAGAATAATGTATGATGCACATAACTGATTTTTTAAAGAAAGATCGCCAATCTTTAAACGCACAAATTCAAAGACTACACACCATAATCATTTTGATTTGTAAATCAGTCAATCCAGTTCCAAGGAATTCAAAACATAAACATATATTGTTTGATGCTCGAAAAATCACAATTTTTTGGATCTTTCTAGAGTCTCGAAAATATTGTTATATAGCCACAACCGGGCAAACAATTATAACAAGAAACATGGAAAGCCAACAATTCTGCCCTGCAAAGTCAGCGAAACCGGTATAAATATAAAATTGTTTATGCAACTAACAATTGAAAAAGGATTTATCATCAACGAAAAATGTCACTATGCAGGTTTGATAACTGCTTCTTTCTTCCAATCTGCATGAGTAGTGGTGAAGTGCTGAATGATTGTATGATGAGGTAATCCCACGCGTGCCGTACATTGCTTCCAGACCTCTTTTTCCCTGTTAACTTGTGCGACTTTTGTCAGAGTGACTATCCAGATGTCTAATGCATAAAAACAAGAGTGATTCGATCTTAAAAATCACACTTAAGTCATCTGGAACCTAACCCTTAGCCTCTTTCACATAATCAATTTTCCTCTTAAATGATCCTATTATAACCTTGATCGTTTCAAGGGTTCTTCAATCATCATTCAAACATTAAATCCCATTGCACACAAGCTCGTTTCTTATTTAAGTAACTAATTCTGTGAGTTGGTTTACCAACTTTGCGAAGTCCTCATAAGCCTATTTTATAAGAGAATTTCTCCATTCAATGTTCCTCTGGCACACATACAAAATGCTGTCATCCAGGTCAGCCATAGGTCTTTTCGCAAGAAACTTCATTACCCCGTAATTCTACACTTCTCACATCTGCACAACTTTTGATGCCCATTTAGCTTCCTCTTTCTTCCAATTGACAATTTAAACTTCCAACTCCTTCATTAATTGCATTGCCCCATCATATACCTTGCTTAGATTAACATAGTACTCTGCACCAGACTTTCAAATCTTTTCTAGCCACTCCATCACAGTTTCTATGATCAACCTGCATTTTTGTATTTACTCTAAATTCTTCTAATTTGCACGGGACTTAGGATCAAAGGACATTGGAATCTATGACATAGTTTGAGGGTTTAGAGAATTGATTGCCTGAATGGATTCAACCATCCTTCGTAACATCTCTTTCATCCGATGCTTATCTTTTTTGTCTTTCCAGGTCCTGGTTATGATTTTCTTTGTTGAATCCTCAAGGTGGAGAACATACGTGGCTTGAGAAGCAGTTCCAATATTTATCTTTTCAACAGTGAAGTCCTGAGATGTAGAGTTCTCTGTCTTTTCATCTGTTGATGGGCATGCAATCTCTGCAATCCAGTTCCCACTATCTGCATCAAAGTCAAATTTTGACATAGTTTTGGACTTCTTCATTTTTGGAGTCTTTCCCAAGAATTTACTCACCATGTCTTCTATTGGAATCGAGGCTGGAACAATGTTTCTCTTAATGTTGCTTGACATATTTGCTAACCATACTAGTCCTGAAGGAACTTGAGGCTTATCTGAATCAGTTCCAATCTCTTTTCCGTCCCATACTACCATAGTAGTAACTTCATTTGAGGCTTCCTATTCCTGCCGATTATTACCCTCATCAGCCAGCACTTTTTGTTTCTTTGATTGGATCAATTGAGGTGGTATCCATCTCAAGGTCAACCACCATAGTTTCAACAGGCAAGGATTGTCTTTTGTCCCTTGTTCTAGAGCGAGTGACTCTGACAGAAGTTGTCTCCTCTTTGATTTGCACTGTCTTTTCTCTCTGTCCTCCTTTTCCCTGTTTCAGTGAACTTACAGCACAAGATGGGACAAGAGAATTAGATATTGAAGACCTTAGTGGTTGAGGTTGAACCCTTCCTTGAGCTTCTACTTAGTTTCTTCTTTCTAACCCACTTCTCTATTCTTAGAATGACCAAGATTGTCTTGGTTTGATTTTGTTCTTCCTCATCTTCTTTCCAGTCAATTTCTGGTATTACTTCTGGCTTCCTATCATCGACAAATTGGGGGTCAAGAAAATCGTTTTCATCATCCACAATATTTGGAGTGTTTATCTTCAGACCATAATCATTAATTTGTTTCACTTCGAGTCTCAGGTGTGCTCTTTTTAGGACTTCATACTCGTCCACACAATCCACCAATATAGTTTTCATAAAAATAATTAGTGTAGTTGTGTACTCAGCTTCTTCACTAAGGGTCTAGCAATATTGGCAAGAAAAGACCATTGAGGTAGAATTTTTTCGTTACTATGAGTGTATTCTTTGAGCTTTTCCTATTATAAAGTATATATGCATTTTTAGTGACATCTTATACAAGGCAGTCTTGATTTTACTTTTGAGTGAATGCACTTAATTTGGTCATTCCACTTCATTACTTAATTTCAAGAGTTCAAACAAGTAGATTCCAATCTATGCAACTAAAATATGCAATACTCCAACACATGAGATTTAGAAAGTGATACATTACAAAAATGAGTTTGAAAAGACTGAGTTGTTTGAACTATTTTTATTTCAGCTATCTTATTAGAAAGGTTCGATATTAACATCTATGGAGATATATTATTGCTCTACAAAAGTAATTATATTCTTGAATTTTAACATGATCCAACTCCCAAGTTAACACCTCTAAATGTCGTCACAACTAGTATGATATTTTATATATCTAGTAATTGATTTGTTTAATGTACCTATCATAATTCATAAATACGTGAAATCTATGAAGTGTTATAATTTATGATGGATTTCTTTAAATCTATCATTGATTATGGAAAATGTGTGAAATTTAGAGACATGATAAATAGAGGGAGTCGATAGCGCATATGGAAATATTAATATTATAACTAGTGTGTTGCAAATCAATAGGAGAGGGTAATTTAAGACTTTAATTAATTATATTTAAAATCTATTCATTGGATCATAATAGAAATTATAATTTCAATTAGAATAAATGAACTTGGATTAATAGAGTCCTACGGTTTTTCCAATGCGTGAACCTACACATTTCTTCCTTGTTCTCCCCCTTTGGTTGCAATCCCTCACATTTTTTTTTGTGTTTCCTAGCTCAGAATGAATGTATTGATAATCTGATTTATGAGGGTTCATAGGGTTTTTAAGCACGCCTAGCATCATGGTGTCTTTTTTTTTTTTTTGGACAACCTTTATAGACATGGGTGCAATAACATTTTAATGGTAGAGCTCTCCTCTTTGTCCTACATTCATCTCTCCCATGCCTTTGGCCATGCTCATTAACTATGGTGTCCTACATTTTGGTGCCTAGCTTCTCCAATAAATTATTTTGCTGCCATGTACTTCCTACCCATGTGTTCATTTCCTTCAATACATTTGCTTGTTTTATTTCCTACCTCCCCTCATGGGATAGTTGGAACATTTATTAACTATTATTTATATTTTGCACTCCTTCCCCATACATTATAGATTTAATTATTTGTTTATATGCTTCTATTTATTTATTCATGTTTTTTTAATTTATGTTTATATTGATATTTAGTTGTTGTTTACCATTTAATATATTTATTATATATTAAATTCAGTTTATTATTCTTTGGTAAATTTATTATAAACACCTTTACTTAACAAATATGTAAATATGATAGTATCAATATTTGCATTCATAATCAATAATAACTAAACAATAATGATTGAATAAAGAATTTTAGTAATAAATGGTAGCTCAAACAATTCTGGCTAGATTTGCTTATATTATTAAATTTACAAATTCAATTTAACTGGATTGCAAAAATCTAAATTATCCCAAAGGCTAACCAGAGACTTTGACACATACACCTTTATACCTGCACCCAAAGACACCCACACATTATTCGTCTTCTAAACAAAATAAATACATTAAATAAGAGATAGCATAATAAAGATAATAATTATATTCAATAATATTAACATCAACTTTACAACTGATACACATATATAGTCCATATAACAAAACGGACATCCAACAAGGGTCATGCAAAATAATAAACATAGTTTCTAGGGGCTATGACAAATATATTGCTGTTTCATCTAGTGTTCTCAGTGTTATGCACTGCGGTGCTACAGTGCTAGTGATTGGACAGCAGAGGAGTCCTGTGTTCGCAGTATATTGGAATGAAAAGCTTCCAAAAATGTGAAAATAAACTGCAAGGCATACCTTGCAGGGCCACAATATGAAACAAGGATTTCAAATAAATAATACCCATTTCAGATCAGGAAGACTATTGAAAATGCAAGTTCACAAGAAAGAATTTGAAAAACCTACGAGTCATAACTGTCTCATATTAGGACCTTTTTTCGAACATATCAAATTAGGGAACATATTTCTTATGGTACTGAACATAAATCTTTGTCTCCTTTGAATATCCCATGGCTCTTAGTAATAGTTCTTTTCCTGAAATAATACGAGTACATGCAAACATTAAGCTCATACCAAGGTAAAGAATACAGAACCACCAAGGTAACTCTGTGACAAATGATATTACAGATTAGGAGTTTTCAAGCGAGAGTTCTGAGTAGGTGACGAATATAGAATGTGATGTCCCCATACAGACAATCCACTAGTTCAATCACCAACATCTACACTATGAGCATCTACAGCAGCAAGACCATACACACGATAAGTATTTGACCGATTCAATGAGACGTTATAAGTGACGTGGCTGAGATAGAAGAACAACAATGAAGATATAATAATAATTAAAAGTTGAAGCACTAATCGGGGTGACATCGATTAAGGGATAACAATAATAATTAGTAAATTAAAGAGATGCGATCTGTGGAAATACACACGGTTAGGTAAAGACATGTCTCTTACACATTCAAAAGATGTGACCCTTTGATTTGCAAGGTATAAGTGGGACATCGATCACACTTCATCAAGGATGATTAGAAAAACGTTGATCTTTTATTTATCCTTTTTTGGACCTGTTCGTTTGATAGATCAAAAGAAAATATCAGAGACAACATCATTGTTGCATAGATCAAAAGGATATATCAGAGACAACATCATTGTTGCGAGTGCGAATCGTCTACAACAGAATCAACAAGAATATAACTACACACCTGAAACAGCAACACATAGATACCAGCGACATTAGCATTGTATATATATATACATTTTATATACTCAAGTGTTAGATCAGAAATAGCATCCGATTGAATATCAAGTTCAGCTTGCATAATTTATATGACATATCAGATATAGCAGAGATAATCTCATCAAAGTGAATTGCAGAAAGAGCCGATATATTGATCACATCATTTGGTATACATGTAATTATTCAATCAGAGTTAGCATTAATCAACACATAATCTCTCTCTCTCTATATATATCCTTGCATGATATTATTGTTGCATATATTATATCAATTATATAATTTGAAGTGTTATCAAAGATCAGTTCCATAGTAATAATTGAGATTTAGAGGACAGAAGTTATCCTAAAAAGGGGACATTACATAGAACCACTGAGAATTGGTAACTCAGTGACATTATAGGGAGAGTTCTGAGTAGGTAACTCAGTGACATTACATAGAACCACTGAGAATATCAATAAAATTAATTCCTACAAAGTAGCAGTTACACATTTAGAAAGGTTAATGTAAGATAGAACCACTGAAAATTATTGTTCTCTCTTGAAAAGCTAAGATAGAAGAAAAAGGAGGAATTACCCATTTGTTGAGCACATATAATAAGAAAGCCAGGCTGAAAGCTTGTGCTAATAACACACCATTAATGAAATGGGAAATAAATTTGAAATGCTATCAAATGCTGCAATTGCCTTGGAGGAAAGAGATCTCTAGTGTGCTATCAAAAGGACTTGACACCCTCAACAATATGTGGGAAGTAGAGAAAATTATCAACTTTGGTGCAGCTCTTGGCTGAATCTTCTGTACTATTTCCTCTTATTCTTGTTCCTGGACACGAATGGTCACAAATATGAGTTAATATAATAGATTTTATAGTGCAACTGTTTTCTTGTCAAATGACAAAAAAAAAATGTTAAATAGTGCAACTGCTTTTATAATTCTTCTCCATAATCAAACTGTTAAGCAGCCACTCTGGGTTCGGAAACTGGCCCACAACTCAGCTCCTTCTTTGTCGGAGACTCGATTATTGCAGCCTGGAAGTGTGAGATTTTCTTTTGTCTTTACTTAGAGGTTCATATATATGGAAAGTCTGGGTGTGCCAAAAACTTCAGTGCTCAAAATTCTGAAAAACAAGACACTGTTTCAAATGAGAGGTTCCCTTCTAACAAAATGCTAGTTTAAATCAAGCATTAGGCAAGAAATTGCTAATTGAATTGGATTCTGATGAAAAAGATAACGGTGAGTCTGAAAATAAAATATCCAAATGAAAATATTCATTTCTTGATAGCAAAAATAGATAGAACTTTTTAAATTTGTCTGTTCCATAACTAGCTAGCTTATGAAATTGTATTATTCTGAAAAAATACAGTTCAAATGCAACTCTGGAAGCTAGTTATGAAACTAACAAATTTAGAAAACTCTATATTTTTTAACAAAACTTTTGCTCTATCAAAAAATGAGGATTTCCTCCTTGTTCTTTTATTTGTTATCTTTCTCATGAGAAATTAAATCAATCAACAATTTATCGTCCACTGATTGATTTAAGCTATATATTTTATTAGAAAGGAATCTCTTATTCTAAAGAATATCTGCTTTTTCAAAATTATCAGCATTGAAAATTTTCTTCCCCCCAAATCTTCCATATATATGAATGTCTAGTAAAACATCGCTATATAACTGACAAATTCTTGCCAACCATGTCGAAATTCTACTTTATTGTTTATACTTACTAACTCCACCTTCCATTGTTGCCCAGTTGGACCTTGCGAGCCATTTATAAGCTGTGAAACAATCAAAGGAAGAAGAATGTCATGCATGAAAAACATTACAGAAATTATTTTCACAATTATGAATAGTGCATATAAAAACATTGTATAAGAAGCTCCTTCAAACTCAGATGCAAAACCCATATGAAGAGGTTGAGACAGACCTGAGCATTGAAGCCACAAGAATGTTGAGTGGGACTAGAACCACTATCACATTCCTACGTGCATGAATATACGAGAAGGAACTTTTGCACAAATTAAGTACAGAATCTAAAAGCAAATGTCCTCCTGAAAGACAGACATGCACTTGAATTCAATTAATATTCGGAGAATGTCAAGTTGAATTAAAAAGGTGTATAAAGAAAAGATGGTGCAAAGGCATGACGTAGAAGAGCTCATTGGTGCAAAGGAAACATGGAGAGAAAACCTTCACATTTTAGGTTACAACAATATGATGATAAACTTCTGTTCTCAAGATGTAAAGAAAATAACGAGTTTTACAATAAAATTTATTTATTGAAAAAAAAAATAAAAAAATTTAATTGTATTAAAAACAAAAGAAATATAATATTTATTTCTGTTGGTTTCTATCATGTGGACATATTTCTGCTATTTGTGCTCTCCATAGTGCTACTTATGTTCTCCACTACACTCAGGAACAAACAAATAAATATAGAGGGAAAAAACAAATAAATATATCATTGTAATGGGAAAAAGTGTAAAAAAATTAACATCTAAGTGAAAAGATTATTCATACTTTCCTCCATCTACCGAAAGAATGTCATTGTCTTAGCCCTACAACATAAAATTTCTGAACACACTCTCTAGTACTAACCTACAAGCCAGCATCTCCAAGGCCATTCAAACTGGTGAAAGTCATGAGAAAGAGGAAGACATATTGGTGAAGGTTGATCGATGAAGCAAAATAAATAGTTGAATGGCTAACGAGAAATTTGGTCAAATAGATAGTGGGTAGGTAGAGAAAATAAATAGTTTGAAATAAGCATTCCAAAAGTTAAGAGGGGTAGGTAGAGAAAACAAATGGTTTGAAATAAGCATTCAAATAGTTAAGAGGTGTAGGTAAGAGAAATATCATTTTATTTTTATTGTCAATCAATAATTCCAATTTTCTATGAGTTGCTTATCTAGTGATCCAATGGTTACATAGGGTAGTTAATGTTTTCAAGGAGTTCTTTCTATAATTTTCCACTAAACTTATGCCTAGTGGCAAATAAGTGATGCAATAGTTAATAAGGGTAGGTACCAGAAATATTGTTTTATTTTGAAGGAAAATCAATAGATTCAATTTCCAAAGAGTTACTTATATTGTGATCCAATGGTTACATAAGGTAATTAAAATATCCAAGGAGTTGTTTCTATAATTCCCTACTAAACTTATGCCCTCTGGGATATAAGGTGATTGAATGGTTATAGTTAAGGAAAAATTATTTATTTAGAGGAGAAAGAATTTCCTATCTAGTGATCCAATGGTTACATAGGGTAGTTATAATTTCCAAGGAGTTGTTTCTACAATTTTCGGCTATGCCTCGTGTGCAGTAAGTGACCCAATAGTTAAGAAGGGTAGGTAATAAAAATATTGTTTATTTAAGATGAAACAATAGTTTCAATTTTCAAAGAGATGTCTATCACTTGATCCAATGGTTACAAAGGGTAGTTAAGATTTTGCAAGGAGATGTTTCTATATTTTTCACTAAGTTATGCCTTTTGAAAAAGAAATGATCAACCAATTATGTTGGGTAGATAATGAACTATTATTATCTTTTAAAATATTTTTAAAGAAGAATGAAGAAATTTTTATTTAGAAAGGGTTATTTCTATAATTTTACACTAAAATTATGCCCTAGGGCAATAAGTTATCCATTAGTAATGTAGGGTAGGTAAGAATTTTTTAATTAATTCTTTTATTTTAGAGAAAAATCTATAATTTATTTTTTCAAAGAGTTGCTTCAATAATTTTCTTATGAGTTTATTTTGCTGCAAATAAATGGACGGATGATTATACAGAATAGGGAAGAGAAATAGTATTTTATTCTTAATTTTATTTAAATATAACAAAAAACACATTAATCAATATTATTCAATTTTGTTTTAAATAAATTGTTAGACCAAATTATTATTATATATAGATTCTATCAATTAAATATAATTAAATAATATTTAACTAATATTATTAAATTTTATTCCAAATTATTTGTTCAACCCAATTATATAGAGAGGGGGATACTTCTTGTTGGGTATATGAAGCCCAACGGTCTGTTTGCCTTCCCTTGACTCTTCATTTTATGTCTGACGTAATGTATAAATAGATTTGTATAGCCATGTACTGGATATCGGCTAATAGATAAGATTTTCCTGCTTTGGTGGATGTAGACACTTATTGGTGAAACATTTTTTGTTTCATTCAATTATCTTTTCTCGGCTTCTTTATATCTAACAATTGGTATCAGAGCCTAGGTTGGCTTGAGTAGAGATGGAGGAAGAAGGAGAAGGTAAAATTCATAACTTCTATGGTAGTTTTATATTCCGTGTAAAAAAGCGCTTCAAGTGTCATGTGCTTTGGTGGGATGGCTGGAAGAAAAAGGGGAACTCAATGGAAGAGGAGAATCCAACAAAGAGAAGGATGTTGGGATTCTTATTTGCTCCTATCTTGAGCCATCTTTGGTAGTTATTGGCCAAACTGTTAATGGTCAAGAAGTTGTTGGCATTTGTGTGGTGAAGGTTGAAAGTTGTGATGCCTCAGTTGGAGTTGAAGATAGTCCCTATATAGACACCAAAATTTTTTAGCAGAAAGATGCTAGAAAAGAGGTTGTGGTTTAAGAGGGAGGAGACCTTTTCTTAGAAGAATATGTGCCTATGGACTTGGCTAATGAAGTGTAAGATGTTGTGCTTGATGCAATGGGAGGTGCTTCTATAAGCAAAAAAGTTTCCTAGAATTCTAGGTGCTCCAGATACACATGATGATGACCATTGCAGGTCAAAACGAAGACAACGTGTCGAGCCTCTTGATGTGGTGGGAGAGTTGCCCCGAACGAGGTCCGGCTTGGGCCTTGTTTTGGATTATTTTCAAGATGTGGTAGAAATTGAAGTTGACCCTAGTGAAGAGAGCTTCACCAAGGAGACGGAGTATAAAGAAAATGGTGGGCAGTGAAAGGTTTTCCGAGGTATTTGGGCATCCTAGGGAATTCTCTATGGAGCTTGTCTCCCAAAATGAGAAGAATCCTACTATGCACCAAGTGCCAATAAAAATGGGTGTAGAGAAGAGGCATGGTGCAAAGGAACCCATACGAGGTTGGAGAATATGGGCTGATGGGGTTTTGGAAGCCGCAAGGCTTGCCGGTATTGTTGCTTTTGTGCAAGAGACAACTGAAGGATGTGAGGAAAGAGTTATATATTTCTTCACCAGCAGTGGGAGATCAACGCTTTGGTTTGTATGGGTTGGCTAACAAATTTGTCCCTTTCTTGTAATTGCAATAGTTATTTTCTCTAAATGATAATACCACTTTTGTACACCCCTTAATAAAATGACACAAATAAACCAATAGTTGGATGAACTAATCAAAATCCATCCTCTGCATTAGAGGGAAGCTCCTCATATTATTTGCAATAAATTCTACACAGAAAATCTTGAAATGAAGATGCTTTTAACCAAAAAGCATAAAAAGGTTTTAGCATTCATCTATCAACACAAAGGAATGCCATAATATAAAAAAAGAGTGAAAATTATAAAGATTAAATAAGAGACCACAGACTCTGTATCTGAGCATAAGTTCATTCCATAAATTCAGTGCAAAGCAAGTTCAATGCAGTATTGATTCTGATCGATACCCTCTCATGCCTCACAGGGCAAGGGGGATCAACGCAACTCAATCCAGAACGAATCTTCTAACAAATATATATTACAATGAATTCAAGAAAATATAGAATTGACTGATAAGAATAATGTATGATGCACATAACTGATTTTTTAAAGAAAGATCGCCAATCTTTAAACGCACAAATTCAAAGACTACACACCATAATCATTTTGATTTGTAAATCAGTCAATCCAGTTCCAAGGAATTCAAAACATAAACATATATTGTTTGATGCTCGAAAAATCACAATTTTTTGGATCTTTCTAGAGTCTCGAAAATATTGTTATATAGCCACAACCGGGCAAACAATTATAACAAGAAACATGGAAAGCCAACAATTCTACCCTGCAAAGTCAGCGAAACCAGTATAAATATAAAATTGTTTATGCAACTAACAATTGAAAAAGGATTTATCATCAACGAAAAATGTCACTATGCAGGTTTGATAACTGCTTCTTTCTTCCAATCTGCATGAGTAGTGGTGAAGTGCTGAATGATTGTATGATGAGGTAATCCCATGCGTGCCGTACATTGCTTCCAGACCTCTTTTTCCCTGTTAACTTGTGCGACTTTTGTCAGAGTGACTATCCAGATGTCTAATGCATAAAAACAAGAGTGATTCCATCTTAACAATCACACTTAAGTCATCTGGAACCTAACCCTTAGCCTCTTTCACATAATCAATTTTCCTCTTAAATGATCCTATTATAACCTTGATCGTTTCAAGGGTTCTTCAATCATCATTCAAACATTAAATCCCATTGCACACAAGCTCGTTTCTTATTTAAGTAACTAATTCTGTGAGTTGGTTTACCAACTTTGCGAAGTCCTCATAAGCCTATTTTATAAGAGAATTTCTCCATTCAATGTTCCTCTGGCACACATACAAAATGCTGTCATCCAGGTCAGCCATAGGTCTTTTCGCAAGAAACTTCATTACCCCATAATTCTACCCTTCTCACATCTGCACAACTTTTGATGCCCATTTAGCTTCCCCTTTCTTCCAATTGACAATTTAAACTTCCAACTCCTTCATTAATTGCATTGCCCCATCATATACCTTGCTTAGATTAACATAGTACTCTGCACCAGACTTTCAAATCTGTTCTAGCCACTCCATCACAGTTTCTATGATCAACCTGCATTTTTGTATTTACTCTAAATTCTTCTAATTTGCACGGGACTTAGGATCAAAGGACATTGGAATCTATGACATAGTTTGAGGGTTCAGAGAATTGATTGCCTGAATGGATTCAACCATCCTTCGTAACATCTCTTTCATCCGATGCTTATCTTTTTTGTCTTTCCAGGTCCTGGTTATGATTTTCTTTGTTGAATCCTCAAGGTGGAGAACATACGTGGCTTGAGAAGCAGTTCCAATATTTATCTTTTCAACAGTGAAGTCCTGAGATGTAGAGTTCTCTGTCTTTTCATCTGTTGATGGGCATGCAATCTTTGCAATCCAGTTCCCACTATCTGCATCAAAGTCAAATTTTGACATAGTTTTGGACTTCTTCATTTTTGGAGTCTTTCCCAAGAATTTACTCACCATGTCTTCTATTGGAATCGAGGCTGGAACAATGTTTCTCTTAATGTTGCTTGACATATTTGCTAACCATACTAGTCCTGAAGGAACTTGAGGCTTATCTGAATCAGTTCCAATCTCTTTTCCATCCCATACTACCATAGTAGTAACTTCATTTGAGGCTTCCTATTCCTGCCGATTATTACCCTCATCAGCCAGCACTTTTTGTTTCTTTGATTGGATCAATTGAGGTGGTATCCATCTCAAGGTCAACCACCATAGTTTCAACAGGCAAGGATTGTCTTTTGTCCCTTGTTCTAGAGCGAGTGACTCTGACAGAAGTTGTCTCCTCTTTGATTTGCACTGTCTTTTCTCTCTGTCCTCCTTTTCCCTGTTTCAGTGAACTTACAGCACAAGATGGGACAAGAGAATTAGATATTGAAGACCTTAGTGGTTGAGGTTGAACCCTTCCTTGAGCTTCTACTTAGTTTCTTCTTTCTAACCCACTTCTCTATTCTTAGAATGACCAAGATTGTCTTGGTTTGAATTTGTTCTTCCTCATCTTCTTTCCAGTCAATTTCTGGTATTACTTCTGGCTTCCTATCATCGACAAATTGGGGGTCAAGAAAATCGTTTTCATCATCCACAATATTTGGAGTGTTTATCTTCAGACCATAATCATTAATTTGTTTCACTTCGAGTCTCAGGTGTGCTCTTTTTAGGACTTCATACTCGTCCACACAATCCACCAATATAGTTTTCATAAAAATAATTAGTGTAGTTGTGTACTCAGCTTCTTCACTAAGGGTCTAGCAATATTGGCAAGAAAAGACCATTGGGGTAGAATTTTTTCGTTACTATGAGTGTATTCTTTGAGCTTTTCCTATTATAAAGTATATATGCATTTTTAGTGACATCTTATACAAGGCAGTCTTGATTTTACTTTTGAGTGAATGCACTTAATTTGGTCATTCCACTTCATTACTTAATTTCAAGAGTTCAAACAAGTAGATTCCAATCTATGCAACTAAAATATGCAATACTCCAACACATGAGATTTAGAAAGTGATACATTACAAAAATGAGTTTGAAAAGACTGAGTTGTTTGAACTATTTTTATTTCAGCTATCTTATTAGAAAGGTTCGATATTAACATCTATGGAGATATATTATTGCTCTACAAAAGTAATTATATTCTTGAATTTTAACATGATCCAACTCCCAAGTTAACACCTCTAAATGTCGTCACAACTAGTATGATATTTTATATATCTAGTATTTGATTTGTTTAATGTACCTATCATAATTCATAAATACGTGAAATCTATGAAGTGTTATAATTTATGATGGATTTCTTTAAATCTATCATTGATTATGGAAAATGTGTGAAATTTAGAGACATGATAAATAGAGGGAGTCGATAGCGCATATGGAAATATTAATATTATAACTAGTGTGTTGCAAATCAATAGGAGAGGGTAATTTAAGACTTTAATTAATTATATTTAAAATCTATTCATTGGATCATAATAGAAATTATAATTTCAATTAGAATAAATGAACTTGGATTAATAGAGTCCTACGGTTTTTCCAATGCGTGAACCTACACATTTCTTCCTTGTTCTCCCCCTTTGGTTGCAATCCCTCACATTTTTTTTTGTGTTTCCTAGCTCAGAATGAATGTATTGATAATCTGATTTATGAGGGTTCATAGGGTTTTTAAGCACGCCTAGCATCATGGTGTCTTTTTTTTTTTTTTGGACAACCTTTATAGACATGGGTGCAATAACATTTTAATGGTAGAGCTCTCCTCTTTGTCCTACATTCATCTCTCCCATGCGTTTGGCCATGCTCATTAACTATGGTGTCCTACATTTTGGTGCCTAGCCTCTCCAATAAATTATTTTGCTGCCATGTACTTCCTACCCATGTGTTCATTTCCTTCAATACATTTGCTTGTTTTATTTCCTACCTCCCCTCATGGGATAGTTGGAACATTTATTAACTATTATTTATATTTTGCACTCCTTCCCCATACATTATAGATTTAATTATTTGTTTATATGCTTCTATTTATTTATTCATGTTTTTTTAATTTATGTTTATATTGATATTTAGTTGTTGTTTACCATTTAATATATTTATTATATATTAAATTCAGTTAATTATTCTTTGGTAAATTTATTATAAACACCTTTACTTAACAAATATGTAAATATGATAGTATCAATATTTGCATTCATAATCAATAATAACTAAACAATAATGATTGAATAAAGAATTTTAGTAATAAATGGTAGCTCAAACAATTCTGGCTAGATTTGCTTATATTATTAAATTTACAAATTCAATTTAACTGGATTGCAAAAATCTAAATTATCCCAAAGGCTAACCAAAGACTTTGACACATACACCTTTATACCTGCACCCAAAGACACCCACACATTTTTCTTCTTCTAAACAAAATAAATACATTAAATAAGAGATGGCATAATAAAGATAATAATTATATTCAATAATATTAACATCAACTTTACAACTGATACACATATATAGTCCATATAACAAAACGGACATCCAACAAGGGTCATGCAAAATAATAAACATAGTTTCTAGGGGCTATGACAAATATACTGCTGTTTCATCTAGTGTTCTCAGTGTTATGCACTGCGGTGCTACAGTGCTAGTGATTGGACAGCAGAGGAGTCCTGTGTTCGCAGTATATTGGAATGAAAAGCTTCCAAAAATGTGAAAATAAACTGCAAGGCATACCTTGCAGGGCCACAATATGAAACAAGGATTTCAAATAAATAATACCCATTTCAGATCAGGAAGACTATTGAAAATGCAAGTTCACAAGAAAGAATTTGAAAAACCTACGAGTCATAACTGTCTCATATTAGGACCTTTTTTCGAACATATCAAATTAGGGAACATATTTCTTATGGTACTGAACATAAATCTTCGTCTCCTTTGAATATCCCATGGCTCTTAGTAATAGTTCTTTTCCTGAAATAATACGAGTACATGCAAACATTAAGCTCATACCAAGGTAAAGAATACAGAACCACCAAGGTAACTCTGTGACAAATGATATTACAGATTAGGAGTTTTCAAGCGAGAGTTCTGAGTAGGTGACGAATATAGAATGTGATGTTCCCATACAGACAATCCACTAGTTCAATCACCAACATCTACACTATGAGCATCTACAGCAGCAAGACCATACACACGATAAGTATTTGATCGATTCAATGAGACGTTATAAGTGACGTGGCTGAGATAGAAGAACAACAATGAAGATATAATAATAATTAAAAGAAGAAGCACTAATCGGGGTGACATCGATTAAGGGATAACAATAATAATTAGTATATTAAATAGATGCGATCTGTGGAAATACACACGGTTAGGTAAAGACATGTCTCTTACACATTCAAAAGATGTGACCCTTTGATTTGCAAGGTATAAGTGGGACATCGATCACACTTCATCAAGGATGATTAGAAAAACGTTGATCTTTTATTTATCCTTTATTGGATCTGTTCGTTTGATAGATCAAAAGAAAATATCAGAGACAACATCATTGTTGCATAGATCAAAAGGATATATCAGAGACAACATCATTGTTGCGAGTGCAAATCGTCTACAACAGAATCAACAAGAATATAACTACACACCTGAAACAGCAACACATAGATACCAGCGACATTAGCATTGTATATATATATATACATTTTATATACTCAAGTGTTAGATCAGAAATAACATCCGATTGAATATCAAGTTCAGCTTGCATAATTTATATGACATATCAGATATAGCAGAGATAATCTCATCAAAGTGAATTGCAGAAAGAGCCGATATATTGATCACATCATTTGGTATACATGTAATTATTCAATCAGAGTTAGCATTAATCAACACATAATCTCTCTCTCTCTCTATATATCCTCGCATGATATTATTGTTGCATATATTATATCAATTATATAATTTGAAGTGTTATCAAAGATCAGTTCCATAGTAATAATTGAGATTTAGAGGACAGAAGTTATCCTAAAAAGGGGACATTACATAGAACCACTGAGAATTGGTAACTCAGTGACATTATAGGGAGAGTTCTGAGTAGGTAACTCAGTGACATTACATAGAACCACTGAGAATATCAATAAAATTAATTCCTACAAAGTAGCAGTTACACATTTAGAAAGGTTAATGTAAGATAGAACCACTGAAAATTATTGTTCTCTCTTGAAAAGCTAAGATAGAAGAAAAAGGAGGAATTACCCATTTGTTGAGCACATATAATAAGAAAGAAAGCCAGGCTGAAAGCTTGTGCTAATAACACACCATTAATGAAATGGGAAATAAATTTGAAATGCTATCAAATGCTGCAATTGCCTTGGAGGAAAGAGATCTCTAGTGTGCTATCAAAAGGACTTGACACCCTCAACAATATGTGGGAAGTAGAGAAAATTATCAACTTTGGTGCAGCTCTTGGCTGAATCTTCTGTACTATTTCCTCTTATTCTTGTTCCTGGACACGAATGGTCACAAATATGAGTTAATATAATAGATTTTATAGTGCAACTGTTTTCTTGTCAAATGACAAGAAAAAAATGTTAAATAGTGCAACTGCTTTTATAATTCTTCTCCATAATCAAACTGTTAAGCAGCCACTCTGGGTTCGGAAACTGGCCCACAACTCAACTCCTTCTTTGTCGGAGACTCGATTATTGCAGCCTGGAAGTGTGAGATTTTCTTTTGTCTTTACTTAGAGGTTCATATATATGGAAAGTCTGGGTGTGCCAAAAACTTCAGTGCTCAAAATTCTGAAAAACAAGACACTGTGTCAAATGAGAGGTTCCCTTCTAACAAAATGCTAGTTTAAATCAAGCATTAGGCAAGAAATTGCTAATTGAATTGGATTCTGATGAAAAAGATAACGGTGAGTCTGAAAATAAAATATCCAAATGAAAATATTCATTTCTTGATAGCAAAAATAGATAGAACTTTTTAAATTTGTCTGTTCCATAACTAGCTAGCTTATGAAATTGTATTATTCTGAAAAAATACAGTTCAAATGCAACTCTGGAAGCTAGTTATGAAACTAACAAATTTAGAAAACTCTATATTTTTTAACAAAACTTTTGCTCTATCAAAAAATGAGGATTTCCTCCTTGTTCTTTTATTTGTTATCTTTCTCATGAGAAATTAAATCAATCAACAATTTATCGTCCACTGATTGATTTAAACTATATATTTTATTAGAAAGGAATCTCTTATTCTAAAGAATATCTGCTTTTTCAAAATTATCAGCATTGAAAATTTTCTTCCCCCCAAATCTTCCATATATATGAATGTCTAGTAAAACATCGCTATATAACTGACAAATTCTTGCCAACCATGTCGAAATTCTACTTTATTGTTTATACTTACTAACTCCACCTTCCATTGTTGCCCAGTTGGACCTTGCGAGCCATTTATAAGCTGTGAAACAATCAAAGGAAGAATGTCATGCATGAAAAACATTACAGAAATTATTTTCACAATTATGAATAGTGCGTATAAAAACATTGTATAAGAAGCTCCTTCAAACTCAGATGCAAAACCCATATGAAGAGGTTGAGACAGACCTGAGCATTGAAGCCACAAGAATGTTGAGTGGGACTAGAACCACTATCACATTCCTACGTGCATGAATATACGAGAAGGAACTTTTGCACAAATTAAGTACAGAATCTAAAAGCAAATGTCCTCCTGAAAGACAGACATGCACTTGAATTCAATTAATATTTGGAGAATGTCAAGTTGAATTAAAAAGGTGTATAAAGAAAAGATGGTGCAAAGGCATGACGTAGAAGAGCTCATTGGTGCAAAGGAAACATGGAGAGAAAACCTTCACATTTTAGATTACAACAATATGATGATAAACTTCTGTTCTCAAGATGTAAAGAAAATAACGAGTTTTACAATAAAATTTATTTATTGAAAAAAAAAAAATAAAAATTAATTGTATTAAAAACAAAAGAAATATAATATTTATTTCTGTTGGTTTCTATCATGTGGACATATTTCTGCTATTTGTGCTCTCCATAGTGCTACTTATGTTCTCCACTACACTTAGGAACAAACACATAAATATGGAGGGAAAAAACAAAAAAATATATCATTGTAATGGGAAAAAGTGTAAAAAAATTAACATCTAAGTGAAAAGATTATTCATACTTTCCTCCATCTACCGAAAGAATGTCATTGTCTTAGCCCTACAACATAAAATTTTTGAACACACTCTCTAGTACTAACCTACAAGCCAGCATCTCCAAGGCCATTCAAACTGGTGAAAGTCATGAGAAAGAGGAAGACATATTGGTGAAGGTTGATCGATGAAGCAAAATAAATAGTTGAATGGCTAACGAGAAATTTGGTCAAATAGATAGTGGGTAGGTAGAGAAAATAAATAGTTTGAAATAAGCATTCCAAAAGTTAAGAGGGGTAGGTAGAGAAAACAAATGGTTTGAAATAAGCATTCAAATAGTTAAGAGGTGTAGGTAAGAGAAATATCATTTTATTTTTATTGTCAATCAATAATTCCAATTTTCTATGAGTTGCTTATCTAGTGATCCAATGGTTACATAGGGTAGTTAATATTTTCAAGGAGTTCTTTCTATAATTTTCCACTAAACTTATGCCTAGTGGCAAATAAGTGATGCAATAGTTAATAAGGGTAGGTACCAGAAATATTGTTTTATTTTGAAGGAAAATCAATAGATTCAATTTCCAAAGAGTTACTTATATTGTGATCCAATGGTTACATAAGGTAATTAAAATATCCAAGGAGTTGTTTCTATAATTCCCTACTAAACTTATGCCCTCTGGGATAGAAGGTGATTGAATGGTTATAGTTAAGGAAAAATTATTTATTTAGAGGAGAAAGAATTTCCTATCTAGTGATCCAATGGTTACATAGGGTAGTTATAATTTCCAAGGAGTTGTTTCTACAATTTTCGGCTATGCCTCGTGTGCAGTAAGTGACCCAATAGTTAAGAAGGGTAGGTAATAAAAATATTGTTTATTTAAGATGAAACAATAGTTTCAATTTTCAAAGAGATGTCTATCACTTGATCCAATGGTTACAAAGGGTAGTTAAGATTTTGCAAGGAGATGTTTCTATATTTTTCACTAAGTTATGCCTTTTGAAAAAGAAATGATCAACCAATTATGTTGGGTAGATAATGAACTATTATTATCTTTTAAAATATTTTTAAAGAAGAATGAAGAAATTTTTATTTAGAAAGGGTTATTTCTATAATTTTACACTAAAATTATGCCCTAGGGCAATAAGTTATCCATTAGTAATGTAGGGTAGGTAAGAATTTTTTAATTAATTCTTTTATTTTAGAGAAAAATCTATAATTTATTTTTTCAAAGAGTTGCTTCAATAATTTTCTTATGAGTTTATTTTGTTGCAAATAAATGGACGGATGATTATACAGAATAGGGAAGAGAAATAGTATTTTATTCTTAATTTTATTTAAATATAACAAAAAACACATTAATCAATATTATTCAATTTTGTTTTAAATAAATTGTTAGACCAAATTATTATTATATATAGATTCTATCAATTAAATATAATTAAATAATATTTAACTAATATTATTAAATTTTATTCCAAATTATTTGTTCAACCCAATTATATAGAGAGGGGGATACTTCTTGTTGGGTATATGAAGCCCAACGGTCTGTTTGCCTTCCCTTGACTCTTCATTTTATGTCTGACGTAATGTATAAATAGATTTGTATAGCCATGTACTGGATATCGGCTAATAGATAAGATTTTCCTGCTTTGGTGGATGTAGACATTTATTGGTGAAACATTTTTTGTTTCATTCAATTATCTTTTCTCGGCTTCTTTATATCTAACAATTGGTATCAGAGCCTAGGTTGGCTTGAGTAGAGATGGAGGAAGAAGGAGAAGGTAAAATTCATAACTTCTATGGTAGTTTTATATTCCGTGTAAAAAAGCGCTTCAAGTGTCATGTGCTTTGGTGGGATGGCTGGAAGAAAAAGGGGAACTCAATGGAAGAGGAGAATCCAACAAAGAGAAGGATGTTGGGATTCTTATTTGCTCCTATCTTGAGCCATCTTTGGTAGTTATTGGCCAAACTGTTAATGGTCAAGAAGTTGTTGGCATTTGTGTGGTGAAGGTTGAAAGTTGTGATGCCTCAGTTGGAGTTGAAGATAGTCCCTATATAGACACCAGAATTTTTTAGCAGAAAGATGCTAGAAAAGAGGTTGTGGTTTAAGAGGGAGGAGACCTTTTCTTAGAAGAATATGTGCCTATGGACTTGGCTAATGAAGTGTAAGATGTTGTGCTTGATGCAATGGGAGGTGCTTCTATAAGCAAAAAAGTTTCCTAGAATTCTAGGTGCTCCAGATACACATGATGATGACCATTGCAGGTCAAAACGAAGACAACGTGTCGAGCCTCTTGATGTGGTGGGAGAGTTGCCCCGAACGAGGTCCGGCTTGGGCCTTGTTTTGGATTATTTTCAAGATGTGGTAGAAATTGAAGTTGACCCTAGTGAAGAGAGCTTCACCAAGGAGACGGAGTATAAAGAAAATGGTGGGCAGTGAAAGGTTTTCCGAGGTATTTGGGCATCCTAGGGAATTCTCTATGGAGCTTGTCTCCCAAAATGAGAAGAATCCTACTATGCACCAAGTGCCAATAAAAATGGGTGTAGAGAAGAGGCATGGTGCAAAGGAACCCATACGAGGTTGGAGAATATGGGCTGATGGGGTTTTGGAAGCCGCAAGGCTTGCCGGTATTGTTGCTTTTGTGCAAGAGACAACTGAAGGATGTGAGGAAAGAGTTATATATTTCTTCACCAGCAGTGGGAGATCAACGCTTTGGTTTGTATGGGTTGGCTAACAAATTTGTCCCTTTCTTGTAATTGCAATAGTTATTTTCTCTAAATGATAATACCACTTTTGTACACCCCTTAATAAAATGACACAAATAAACCAATAGTTGGATGAACTAATCAAAATCCATCCTCTGCATTAGAGGGAAGCTCCTCATATTATTTGCAATAAATTCTACACAGAAAATCTTGAAATGAAGATGCTTTTAACCAAAAAGCATAAAAAGGTTTTAGCATTCATCTATCAACACAAAGGAATGCCATAATATAAAAAAAGAGTGAAAATTATAAAGATTAAATAAGAGACCACAGACTCTGTATCTGAGCATAAGTTCATTCCATAAATTCAGTGCAAAGCAAGTTCAATGCAGTATTGATTCTGATCGATACCCTCTCATGCCTCACAGGGCAAGGGGGATCAACGCAACTCAATCCAGAACGAATCTTCTAACAAATATATATTACAATGAATTCAAGAAAATATAGAATTGACTGATAAGAATAATGTATGATGCACATAACTGATTTTTTAAAGAAAGATCGCCAATCTTTAAACGCACAAATTCAAAGACTACACACCATAATCATTTTGATTTGTAAATCAGTCAATCCAGTTCCAAGGAATTCAAAACATAAACATATATTGTTTGATGCTCGAAAAATCACAATTTTTTGGATCTTTCTAGAGTCTCGAAAATATTGTTATATAGCCACAACCGGGCAAACAATTATAACAAGAAACATGGAAAGCCAACAATTCTGCCCTGCAGAGTCACCGAAACCAGTATAAATATAAAATTGTTTATGCAACTAACAATTGAAAAAGGATTTATCATCAACGAAAAATGTCACTATGCAGGTTTGATAACTGCTTCTTTCTTCCAATCTGCATGAGTAGTGGTGAAGTGCTGAATGATTGTATGATGAGGTAGTCCCATGCGTGCCGTACATTGCTTCCAGACCTCTTTTTCCCTGTTAACTTGTGCGACTTTTGTCAGAGTGACTATCCAGATGTCTAATGCATAAAAACAAGAGTGATTCCATCTTAACAATCACACTTAAGTCATCTGGAACCTAACCCTTAGCCTCTTTCACATAATCAATTTTCCTCTTAAATGATCCTATTATAACCTTGATCGTTTCAAGGGTTCTTCAATCATCATTCAAACATTAAATCCCATTGCACACAAGCTCGTTTCTTATTTAAGTAACTAATTCTGTGAGTTGGTTTACCAACTTTGCGAAGTCCTCATAAGCCTATTTTATAAGAGAATTTCTCCATTCAATGTTCCTCTGGCACACATACAAAATGCTGTCATCCAGGTCAGCCATAGGTCTTTTCGCAAGAAACTTCATTACCCCGTAATTCTACACTTCTCACATCTGCACAACTTTTGATGCCCATTTAGCTTCCTCTTTCTTCCAATTGACAATTTAAACTTCCAACTCCTTCATTAATTGCATTGCCCCATCATATACCTTGCTTAGATTAACATAGTACTCTGCACCAGACTTTCAAATCTTTTCTAGCCACTCCATCACAGTTTCTATGATCAACCTGCATTTTTGTATTTACTCTAAATTCTTCTAATTTGCACGGGACTTAGGATCAAAGGACATTGGAATCTATGACATAGTTTGAGGGTTCAGAAAATTGATTTCCTGAATGGATTCAACCATCCTTCGTAACATCTCTTTCATCCGATGCTTATCTTTTTTGTCTTTCCAGGTCCTGGTTATGATTTTCTTTGTTGAATCCTCAAGGTGGAGAACATACGTGGCTTGAGAAGCAGTTCCAATATTTATCTTTTCAACAGTGAAGTCTTGAGATGTAGAGTTCTCTGTCTTTTCATCTGTTGATGGGCATGCAATCTCTGCAATCCAGTTCCCACTATCTGCATCAAAGTCAAATTTTGACATAGTTTTGGACTTCTTCATTTTTGGAGTCTTTCCCAAGAATTTACTCACCATGTCTTCTATTGGAATCGAGGCTGGAACAATGTTTCTCTTAATGTTGCTTGACATATTTGCTAACCATACTAGTCCTGAAGGAACTTGAGGCTTATCTGAATCAGTTCCAATCTCTTTTCCGTCCCTTACTACCATAGTAGTAACTTCATTTGAGGCTTCCTATTCCTGCCGATTATTACCCTCATCAGCCAGCACTTTTTGTTTCTTTGATTGGATCAATTGAGGTGGTATCCATCTCAAGGTCAACCACCATAGTTTCAACAGGCAAGGATTGTCTTTTGTCCCTTGTTCTAGAGCGAGTGACTCTGACAGAAGTTGTCTCCTCTTTGATTTGCACTGTCTTTTCTCTCTGTCCTCCTTTTCCCTGTTTCAGTGAACTTACAGCACAAGATGGGACAAGAGAATTAGATATTGAAGACCTTAGTGGTTGAGGTTGAACCCTTCCTTGAGCTTCTACTTAGTTTCTTCTTTCTAACCCTTTTCTCTATTCTTAGAATGACCAAGATTGTCTTGGTTTGAATTTGTTCTTCCTCATCTTCTTTCCAGTCAATTTCTGGTATTACTTCTGGCTTCCTATCATCGACAAATTGGGGGTCAAGAAAATTGTTTTCATCATCCACAATATTTGGAGTGTTTATCTTCAGACCATAATCATTAATTTGTTTCACTTCGAGTCTCAGGTGTGCTCTTTTTAGGACTTCATACTCGTCCACACAATCCACCAATATAGTTTTCATAAAAATAATTAGTGTAGTTGTGTACTCAGCTTCTTCACTAAGGGTCTAGCAATATTGGCAAGAAAAGACCATTGAGGTAGAATTTTTTCGTTACTATGAGTGTATTCTTTGAGCTTTTCCTATTATAAAGTATATATGCATTTTTAGTGACATCTTATACAAGGCAGTCTTGATTTTTCTTTTGAGTGAATGCACTTAATTTGGTCATTCCACTTCATTACTTAATTTCAAGAGTTCAAACAAGTAGATTCCAATCTATGCAACTAAAATATGCAATACTCCAACACATGAGATTTAGAAAGTGATAAATTACAAAAATGAGTTTGAAAAGACTGAGTTGTTTGAACTATTTTTATTTCAGCTATCTTATTAGAAAGGTTCGATATTAACATCTATGGAGATATATTATTGCTCTACAAAAGTAATTATATTCTTGAATTTTAACATGATCCAACTCCCAAGTTAACACCTCTAAATGTCGTCACAACTAGTATGATATTTTATATATCTAGTAATTGATTTGTTTAATGTACCTATCATAATTCATAAATACGTGAAATCTATGAAGTGTTATAATTTATGATGGATTTCTTTATATCTATCATTGATTATGGAAAATGTGTGAAATTTAGAGACATGATAAATAGAGGGAGTCGATAGCGCATATGGAAATATTAATATTATAACTAGTGTGTTGCAAATCAATAGGAGAGGGTAATTTAAGACTTTAATTAATTATATTTAAAATCTATTCATTGGATCATAATAGAAATTATAATTTCAATTAGATTAAATGAACTTGGATTAATAGAGTCCTACGGTTTTTCCAATGCGTGAACCTACACATTTCTTCCTTGTTCTCCCCCTTTGGTTGCAATCCCTCACATTTTTTTTTGTGTTTCCTAGCTCAGAATGAATGTATTTATAATCTGATTTATGAGGGTTCATAGGGTTTTTAAGCACGCCTAGCATCATGGTGTCTTTTTTTTTTTTTTGGACAACCTTTATAGACATGGGTGCAATAACATTTTAATGGTAGAGCTCTCCTCTTTGTCCTACATTCATCTCTCCCATGCCTTGGCCATGCTCATTAACTATGGTGTCCTACATTTTGGTGCCTAGCTTCTCCAATAAATTATTTTGCTGCCATGTACTTCCTACCCATGTGTTCATTTCCTTCAATACATTTGCTTGTTTTATTTCCTACCTCCCCTCATGGGATAGTTGGAACATTTATTAACTATTATTTATATTTTGCACTCCTTCCCCATACATTATAGATTTAATTATTTGTTTATATGCTTCTATTTATTTATTCATGTTTTTTTAATTTATGTTTATATTGATATTTAGTTGTTGTTTACCATTTAATATATTTATTATATATTAAATTCAGTTTATTATTCTTTGGTAAATTTATTATAAACACCTTTACTTAACAAATATGTAAATATGATAGTATCAATATTTGCATTCATAATCAATAATAACTAAACAATAATGATTGAATAAAGAATTTTAGTAATAAATGGTAGCTCAAACAATTCTGGCTAGATTTGCTTATATTATTAAATTTACAAATTCAATTTAACTGGATTGCAAAAATCTAAATTATCCCAAAGGCTAACCAAAGACTTTGACACATACACCTTTATACCTGCACCCAAAGACACCCACACATTATTCGTCTTCTAAACAAAATAAATACATTAAATAAGAGATAGCATAATAAAGATAATAATTATATTCAATAATATTAACATCAACTTTACAACTGATACACATATATAGTCCATATAACAAAACGGACATCCAACAAGGGTCATGCAAAATAATAAACATAGTTTCTAGGGGCTATGACAAATATATTGTTGTTTCATCTAGTGTTCTCAGTGTTATGCACTGCAGTGCTACAGTGCTAGTGATTGGACAGCAGAGGAGTCCTGTGTTCGCCATGCCTTTGGCCATGCTCATTAACTATGGTGTCCTACATTTTGGTGCCTAGCTTCTCCAATAAATTATTTTGCTGCCATGTACTTCCTACCCATGTGTTCATTTCCTTCATTACATTATTTATTCATGTTTTTTTAATTTATGTTTATATTGGTATTTAGTTGTTGTTTATCATGTAATATATTTACTGTATATTAAATTCAGTTAATTATTCTTTGGTAAATTTATTATAAACACCTTTACTTAACAAATATGTAAATATGATAGTATCAATATTTGCATTCATAATCAATAATAACTAAACCATAATGATTGAATAAAGAATTTTAGTAATAAATGGTCGCTCAAACAATTCTCGCTAGATTTGCTTATATTATGAAATTTACAAATTCAACTTAACTAGATTGCAAAAATCTAAATTATCCCAAGGGCTAACCAAAGACTTTGACACATACACCTTTATACGTGCACCCAAAGATCAACCTCACCAAAATGCATCCACACATTATTCGTCTTCTAAACAGAATAAATACATTAAATAAGAGATAGCATAATAGAGATAATAGTTATATTCAATAATATTAACATCAAGTTTACAACTGATACACATATATAGTCCATATAACAAAACGGACATCCAACAAGGGTCATGCAAAAGAATAAACATAGTTTCTAGGGGCTATGACAAATATATCGCTGTTTTATCTAGTGTTCTCAGTGTTATGCGGTGTTACAGTGCTAGTGATTGGACAGCAGAGGAGTCCTGTGTTCGAAGTATATTGGAATGAAAAGCTCCAAAAATGTGAAAATAACCTGCAAGGCATACCTTGCAGGGCCACATATCAAATAAATAATACCCATTTCAGATCAGAAAGACTATTGAAAATGCAAGTTCACAAGAAAGAATTTGAAAACCTACGAGTCATAACTGTCTCATATTAGGACCTTTTTTCGAACATATCAAATTAGGGAACATATTTCTTATGGTACTGAACATAAATCTTTGTCTCCTTTGGATATCCCATGGCTCTTAGCAATAGTTATTTTCCTGAAATAATGCGAGTACATGCAAACATTAAGCTCATACCAAGGTAAAGAATACAGAACCACCAAGGTAACTCAGTGACAAATGATATTACAGATTAGGAGTTTTCAAGGGAGAGTTCTGAGTAGGTGACGAATATAGAATGTGATGTCCCCATACAGACAATCCACTAGTTCAATCGCCTACATCTACACTATGAGCATCTACAGCAGCAAGACCATACACACGATAAGTATTTGATCAATTCAATGAGACGTTAGAAGTGACGTGGCTGAGATAGAAGAACAACAATGAAGATATAATAATACTTAAAAGAAGAATCACTAATCGGGGTGACATCGATTAAGGGATAACAATAATAAATAGTATATTGAAGAGATGCGATCTGTGGAAATACACACGGTTAGGTAAAGACATGTCTCTTACACATTCAAAAGATGTGACCCTTTGATTTGCAAGGTATAAGTGGGACATCGATCACACTTCATCAAGGATGATTAGAAAAACGTTGATCTTTTATTTATCCTTTATTGGATCTGTTCGTCTGATAGATCAAAAGAAAATATCAGAGACAACATCATTGTTGCATAGATCAAAAGGAAATATCAGAGACAACATCATTGTTCCAAGTGCAAATCGTCTACATCAGAATCAACAAGAATATAACTACACAGCTGAAACAGTAACATATAGATACCAGCGACATTAGCATTGTATATATATATATATACATTTTATATACTCAAGTGTTAGATCAGAAATAACATCCGATTGAATATCAAGTTCATCTTGCATAATTTGTATGACATATCAGATATAGCAGAGATAATCTCATCAAAGTGAATTAAATTAAGTGCCGATATATAGATCACATCATTTGGTATACATGTAATTGTTCAATCAGAGTTAGCATTAATCAACACAGAATGTAATTGTCCTCATATTATTTGCAATGAATTCTACACAAAAAATCATGAAATGAAGACGCTTTTAACCAAACAGAATAAAAAGGCTTTAGCATTCATCTATCAACCCAAAGGAATGCCATAATATAAAAACAAAGAGAAAGTTCTAAATATTAAATAAGAGATCATAGACTCTGTTACTGAGCATAAGTTCATTCCATAAATTCAGTGCAAGGCACGTTCAATGCAGTATTGATTCTGATCGATACTCTCTCATGCCTCATAGGGCAAGGGGGATCAACGCAATTCAATCCAGAATGAATCTTCTAACAAATATATATTAGAATGAATTCAAGAAAACATAGAATTGACTGATAAGAATAATGATATCATGCACATAACAAACTTTTAAAAGAGAGATCGCCAATCTTTAAATGCACAGATTCAAAGACTGCACAAGAAACATGGAAAGGAAACAATTTTGCCCCGCAAAGTTAATGAAACTAGTATAAAAATAATATTGTTTATGCAACTAACAAGTGAAAAAGGATTTATCATCAACAAAAATTGTCACTATGCAATTTTGATAACTGCTTCTTTCTTCCAATCCGCATGAGCAGTGGTGAAGTGCTGAATGATTGTATCATGAGGCAATCCCATGTGTGCCATACGTTGCTTCCAGACCTCTTTTTCCCTGTTAACTTGTGGGACTTTGTCATAGTGTCTATCCAGATGTTTGATGCATAAAAACAAGAGTGATTCGATCTTAGCAATCACACTTAACTCATAAAGAAGAATGAAGAAATCTTGATTTAGAAAGGGTTATTTCTATTATTTTACACTAAAATTATGCCCTAGGGCAAGTAAGTTATTCATTAGTAATGTAGGGTAGGTAAGAATTTTTTAATTATTTCTTTTATTTTAGAGAAAAATCTATAATTTATTTTTTCAAAGAGTTGCTTCAATAATTTTCTTATGAGCTTATAATTCTGCAAATAAATGAATGAATGATTATATAGAATAGGGAAGAGAAATAGTATTTTATTCTTAATTTTATTTAAATATAACAAAACAACCATTAATCAATATTATTCAATTTTGTTTTAAATAAAATGTTAGGCCAAATTATTATTATATATAGATGCTATCAATTAAATATAATTATATAATATTTAACTAATATTATTAAATTTTAGTTCAAATTATTTTTTCAACCCAATTATATAGAGAGGGGGATACTTCTTGTTGGGTATATGAAGCCCAACGGTCTATTTGCCTCCCCTTGACTCTTCATTTTATGTCTGACTTAATGTATAAATAGATTTGTATAGCCATGTACTGGATATCGGTTAATAGATAAGATTTCCTTAATTTGGTGGATGTAGCCATTTATTGGTGAAACATTTTTTGTTTCATTCAATTATCTTTTCTCGGCTTGTTTATATCTAACAATTGGTATCAGAACCTAGGTTGGCTTGAGTAGAGATGGAGGAAGAAGGAGAAGGTAAAATTCATAACTTCTATGGTAGTTTTACATTCCATGTAAAAAAGCACTTCAAGTGTCATGTGCATTGGTGGGATGGCTGGAAGAAAGAGGGGAACTTAGTTGAAGAGAAGAATCCAACAAAAAGAAGTATGTTGGGATTCTTATTTGCTCCTGTCTTGAGCTAGCTTTGGTAGTTATTGGCCAAACTGTTAATGGTCAAGAAGTTGTTAGCATTTGTGTGGTGAAGGTTGAATGTCGTGATGCCTCAGTTGGAGTTGAAGATAGTCCCTGTATATATATTACAATGAATTCAAGAAAACATAGAATTGACAGATAAGAATAATGATATCATGCACATAACAGACTTTTTAAAGAAAGATCATGAATTTTTAAATGCACATATTCAAAGACTGCACACCATAATCATTTTCATTCTTAAATCAGTCAATCTAGTTCCAAGGAATTCAAAACATAAACATATATTGTTTGATACTCGAAAAATCACTGTTTTTTGGACCTTTCTAGAGTCTCGAAAATATTGTTATATAGCCACAACCCGGCAAACAATTATAAAAAGGAACACGGAAAGCCAACAATTCTACCCCACAAAGTCGGTGAAACCAGTATAAAAATAAAATTGTTTATGCAACTAACAAGCGAAAAAGGATTTATCATCAACGAAAAATGTCACTATGCAGTTTTGATAACTGCTTCTTTCTTCCAATCCGCATGAGCAGTGGTGTAGGGCTAAATGATTGTATTATGAGGTAATCCCACATGTGCCATACGTTGCTTCCAGACCTCTTTTTCCCTGTTAACTTGTGCGACTTTGTCAGAGTGACTATCTAGATGTCTAATGCATAAAAACAAGAGTGATTCGATCTTAGCAAACACAAAGTCATCTAAAACCTAACCCTGAGCCTCTTTCACATAATCAATTTTTCTCTTAAATGATCCTATTATAACCTCGATCGTTTCAAGGGTTCTTCCATCATCTTTCAGACATTAAATCCCAATGCACACAAGGTCATTTCTCATGGAAGTAACTAATTCTGTGAGTTGGTTTACCAACTTCGTGAAGTCCTCATAAGCCTATTTTATTAGGGAATTTCTCCATTCAATGTTCCTCTGACACACATACAAAATGTTGTCATCTAGGCCAACCATAGGTCTTTTCGTAAGAAACTTCATTACCCCATAATTCTGCACTTCTCGCATCTGCACAACTTTTGACGCCCATTTAGCTTCCTCTTTCTTCCAATTGACGATTTCAAATTCCAACTCCTTCATTACTTGCATCTCCCCATCATATACCTTGCTTAGATTAACAAAGTACTCTGCACCAGACTTCTGAATCTTTTCTAGCCACTCCATCATAGTTTTTGTGATCAACCTGCATTTTTATATTTGCTCCAAAGTCTTCTAATTTGCAGGGGACTTAGGATCAAAGGACATTGGAATCTGTGACACAGGTTGAGGGTTCAGAGCATTGATTACCTCAATGTATTCTGCCATCCTTCATAAGATCTCTTTCATCCAATTCTTATCTTATTTGTCTTTCCAGGTCCTAGTTATGATTTTCTGTGTTGAATCCTCAAGGTGGAGAAAATATGTGGCTTGATAAGAAGTTCGAATACTTATCTTTTCAATAGTGAAGTCCTGAGCTGTAGAGTTCTCTACCTTTTCATATGTTAATGGGCGTGCAATCTGTGCAATCTAGTTCCCACTATCTGCATCAAAGTCAATCTTTGACATAGTTTTGAAATTCTTCATTTTGGGAGTCTTTCCCAAGCATTTACTCACCATGTCTTCTATTGGAATCGAGGCTGGAACAATGTTTCTCTTCTTGCTGCTTAATATATTTTGTAACCATACTAGTCCTAAAGGGACTTGAGGCTTATGAATTAGTTCTAGTCTCCTTTCCGTCCCTTACTACCATAGTAGTAACTTCATTTGAGGCTTCCTATTCCTGCCAATTATTACCCTCATCAACCAGCCCTTGTTGTTCTTTGATTGGATCAATTGAGGTGGTATCCATCTCAAGGTCAACAACCACAGTTTCAACAGGCAAGGATTGTCTTTTGCCCCTTATTCTGGAGCAAGTGACTCTGACAGAAGTTGTCTCCTCTTTGATTTGCACTATCCTTTCTCACTGTCCTCCTTGTCCCTATTTCAGTGAACTTGCAACACAAGATGGGACAAGAGAATTAGATATTCAAGACCTTAGTGGATGAGATTGAACCCTTCCTTGACCTTCTACTTAGTTTCTGCTTTCTAACCCACTTCTCTATTCTTAGAATGACCAAGACTGTCCTAGTTTGAATCTGTTCTTCCTTATATTTTTTCCAGTCAATTTCGGGTATTACTCCTAGCTGCCTATCATCATCAAATTGGGGGTCAAGCAAATCATTTTCATCATCCACAATATTTGCAGTGTTTAGCTTTAGACCATAATCGTTAATTTGTTGCACTGCCAGTCTTAGGTGAGCTCTTTTTAGGACTTCATACTCGTCCACACAATCCACTAATATAGTTTTCTTTAAAATAATTAGTGTAGTTGTGTACTCAGCTTCTTCACTAAGGGTCTAGCAATATTGGCAAGAAAATGCCATTGAGGTAGAATTTTTCGTTACTATGACTGTATTCTTTGAGCTTTTCCTATTATAAAGTATATATGCATTTTTAGTGCCATCTTATACAAGACAGTCTTGATTTTACTTTTGAGTGAATGCACTTAATTTCGTCATTGCACTTCATTACTTAATTTCAAGAGTTCAAACAAGTAGATTCCAATCTATGCAACTAAAATATGCAATACTCCAACACATGAGATTTAGAAAGTGATACATTACAAAAATGAGTTTGAAAAGACTAAGTTGTTTGAACTATTTTTATTTCAGCTATCTTATTAGAAAGGTTCGATTTTAACATCTATTGAGATATATTGTTGCTCTACAAAAGTAATTATATTCTTAAATTTTAACATGATGCAACTCCCAAATTAACACCTCTAAAAATCCTCACAACCAGTATGATATTTTATATATCTAGTAATTGATTTGTTTAATGTACCTATCATAATTCATGACTCCAGTGAAAGCTATGTGTGTATGGTGAAAACGGATAACAATAACAACAATATTGAAAGGCTAAAATGAATCCAACCACTAAACCCTAGCCTAACAATGAACAAAGATCCACCATAACATATGAAGATTACCTAAGACAAAGCAAATAACTCAAAATCACAAAGATTATACCATCACATGTCCAATAGGGTTTTGATCTCCATTCTTCCTATCTCCATTGATCTTGCTTGATATATTTGCTCTTAGATTTTTGTATGCACAAGAGCTCAATAGAGAACGAAATGTGGTTGCAAGTAGGATCGTAGTGTAGCCAAGTTGCATTAGCATCAGTGATTAGGGTTTGACAATGAAGGAAGAATCTCCTTAAATAGAAGACACAATATGAAATGGAGGGTTAAGATTGAGAGGTGTAAAAAGAGAGGTCGGCTAGGATTAGAGGGTAGGTAGAAGAAATAGTAAAATAACGAAAGAGGTAGGTAGTGTAGGAATTAAGAGATGAATGACATGTGTCATGTGTAGAAAAAGATAATGAATTAATTAAATAAATAAAGATTTATTTAATTAATAGAAGAAGTAGGACAATTAAATAAATAAAAATATTTATTTAATTTAGGAAAAGGATAATTTAAATAAATAAATGTATTTATTTAAATGAGAAATAAGGCTAGAAGAGGATAAATGAGTTAATTAAATAAATAAAAATTTATTTAATTAATAGAAGAATTAGGCTTAGATAATTAAATAAATAAAATATTTATTTAATTAAACATGACAATTTTGGGTGTCTACATTTTGCCCCTCTTTGAGACAATGCGGCTTGTCGCGTTGTTTCAAAGAAGATAAGATGAACTGATACAGAGTTGCCCCAGTATGGGATGATGATGATGGTGGAGGAGATGGAGGTAGAGGCCGGTGGAGGCAGAGGGGAGTAGTGGGGGAGAGGCGGGTAGCACCTCGGAGAGAGGGAGGACAGGAGGGAGCAGCCCAGGTGGTGAGGGGTCGAGGTGGATTGCCCCTGCAGGTACTAGTAGCACAGGGACCTAGACAGGGACAAGTGCAAGGACAGGTGCCAGTACAGGCATAGGTGCAGAGATAGGTGTAGGTTCCCAGGCATGTACAGAGACAGGCACCGGTTTAGGCACCGAGATAGGTACAGGGGCAGGCACAGGTACAGGCACCCGCAGAGGGAGAGCCACAGGCAGAGGCTGAGGGTGGGGATCCCGAGGAGGATGAGCTGCTAGAGCTGAGAGAGATCTGCTAGGGCCAGGTAGACAAGATCCAGGAGTTGGAGCGGGAGAGGGATCGCCTCAGGATTAGGCTCCGGGATACAGAGCGAGAGAGGGATCAGGCCATCCAGCGATATACTGAGGCTGAGACAGCTCTGAGGGCAGGGAGGCAGGCGGCAGAGGACGCAAGGGCAGGCTACGCATATGTGCTGCGAGCCGGAGAGGAGATCGCCTATTGGAGGGACCTCTACTATGGTGCAGTGCCAGCGGATCAGCGGGCGAGGAGCTTCCATAGACCATCGCGGACAGCGACGGCTACGGGAGGGAGTCGGAGGAGGCAGGCATCTAGTGGTGGGGTGATGGGTCCTCCACCACCACCAGATAGGCAATGTGATCCTGGAGTGGGTCCATCTACAGCTCAGCATCTGTCGAGGCCAGCGGCTCTGAGGGAGGGAGTTCATCATAGCCATAGAGGGCTCCCCTTTGTATCAGTATATGTACCATTTTTGTATTGTAGACACCTACGGGTGATTTTGTAGCCATATGATTCTTTTGACATCATTGTATCATGACACATTTGATTATATATGAGATGAGTCACCATTTTTGCGGCAGCTATATGCATCTGTACCTTATGTGATGAAGTGTTCTTATGTGATGTATGTTTTATGATATGGATGCTTATATGATATGATGCAATGCAATATATTTGTTCTTTTATGTTTTATATGGGATGCATGATGCAAATGTGAATGTATGTAATGCAGATGAATATGATAATGCAAATGATTATTTACATAATGAAAATGTCAAATGTGCTAACAAGTGTTGTATGCAGGATGTGATGCAATTGTGATATCTATAGGTATGTATGAAATGCTTATATGTGATGATGCAGGTGTAAACTATATGAAATTCAAATGTTTTTGGTGTGTCATTATACTCAGTCATGTGATAGCAGACTACGTGGACTCGAGAAGGACAATGGAAGTCAATCAAGAAAGAGGGATGGAAGACAGAAGACATGAACGTGAAAGAGCTTCTTGTGCGTTATCATCATTGAGCTTTATTATGGCAAAATAGGTTATGACAATCGAGGCATTTGTTTGACCCAGAAAGTCATTGTACCTGTTTGCATGGAGATAAGACAGTCACAAACAAGGAATGCCCCAGTTCATACTAGACTCACAGTGTCCTCATATCCTTGGACAAGTCATAGCATTACTAAAAGACAATCCACAGACAACAAATGCAAATAGGTAACGATACCCCATCCTCGCCTTTCTAGTCAAAGACATCCTGGAGATATAATCTCTAGTCAGAGACATCCTAGAAAAGCTAAAAGACATGTCACCAAAAGATAAAATCAAAAGAAAACCAAGACTCGACACCGACATCCACTGTAGTCCTCAAGTTTAGTGTCTCTTGTCACTTGTATAAGTCATGTTTGATTGTGGTCACAATGTTCACTTTCACAAAAAGGATAGATTAACACTGAACCATATGTTGTCTGAGTCTGTTGAAAGATTTGATTTTGTTGAAGCCCATTGTTGCCACTGTGTCTCATCTGAAAATGACTGAATCCATGAAACTGATACTTTATTGCTGAGAAGATGGAACTTTATTGCGGATCTGCGATGCAAATGTTTCTTTATTGCGGATTGTGTGCGGATAGACTGGAAGGAAGCCGAAAGAAACTGTACTCCTCAAAACATGTGATGTTCTCAGTTCCACACCCATCACTAGATGTAGGATTGGCCGTAGTCACAGATAGGATCTGATTTATTATGGATGTAAAGGGAGTGAAAAGGGAGGTTTATGGATGGCTAACCAATCTTAGGTAGATCAATAACAAGCCATGATGAGAATGGATAAGTTTATTGTGAGTGAATAGGTTGTGAGTGTGTGCAATGTGAAGGATGAAAGAGAATCCTGAAGGGGAGAGGAGCAAAGTCTCTACGCATGGCACTGGTGACCCAGTTTTCACCATGGTACTTGCCCAGGGCGCCACCGAAGTGGTTTTCACCGTTGGATGAAATTATTTCTCTTTACTTTTTTTGATTTTTCAATTTTTTTTATTTTATTTTTTTGTGTCACAAGGCGCCTGTTTGCCAGGTTTTCACCAAGTAACGATTTTTTTGTTTTATAATTTTTTTTGTATTTTTGAATTAAGATACTCTGAAAAGCTATGTGTAGAACCTGCGAAGGTGCATGTTGTTGATAGGATCCTCCAAGGATTCACCTTCTGTAGTTGA
>NW_026729607.1:0-52000 GCF_030272615.1 Cryptomeria japonica | reverse complement strand
GGTAAAGTCTCATAATCTAGCTGTTGAACCCATGAATAAGAGCCTACACACATATCTATAGCATCTGGCAAGGGTTTACTAAGATCAATTTCAACATAGATATGTGCAAAGGTCATTACCTTTCTCCCCAGAGTTTGTGATGAGGATCCCACTGGCCTCCCAAGCAGAGTAGCGAGCATCCGTAGCACATCCTCTCAATAGCATTCCACTAGAAGATGTGGTAACCAAACCCACAACGGAACTCTATTTGGGAGCTCCTCTGAAGGATTAAACCCTGCATGCCAAGGTTTGATGAATAATCCCACCTGGTTGTAAAAATACGGACCTCCTTCAAAGACCCTATTGCGATCGTCCATGCAGTTGAACATAACCATGAAATAGTTATTTGTCGGCAGCATAATCTCCATTTCCCCTTCCGGTGCCCTTGTCCGCTATGCCCAGTTTTCCAAAAACTACAATGAAACCCTCATTCCCAAGAACTTGTAGTATAGTGAGTGATTTGGAAAGTATTCAATGTCATCAGCTATAATCTCAGGAGGGATGATCAACTTCGGCCTCTCACTGCATCTCTCCAGGCAACCATTAATTTTCAACATGCGTGAGCTACCAGCACTCCCAGAGCCCGAATCAGAAGAGAATAGGTTATTGTTAAACATCTTTACATTCTGAAATGGGGGTTTTGAGCCCACCGCAACACGGAAATCCATAGCTGGAACTGCCTATGAGGCTTCCCCACCCAAAGTCACCATCAGGGCACACAAAAATAAAAAATAAAAACAAGGACAACGGCTGAGGGCCCACACCCCTAGGTCTCCCCACGGGGCTCAGCACCCAAGACCCCTCCCCTCACCTGCACCACCAAGGATCGGCCCACCTAAAACCCCAAACCCCTGGGAAAGCTTCGACCGCAGTAGCAGAACCCCACCCCCGCTCAACCCTCCCACCTCCCGGCGACCATCCCCATAGCCACCACCGAGCCCTAGCAACTCCTTCCTCCTCTGTCTTCCCCCGACACCCAGCACTTCCCCCCCCCCACGCGAACCCACACCAGCACCGCCTAGGAGCTAGGGCTGCGAAACCCTAGCTCGACCTCCTACGCAAACCTGCATGAAGGCCATCCTTAGAGAAATCAATATTGTAATAAAATTATTGTCTTATAAATATCTTAATTTATTAACTATTTAATTTTATTTTTTGAATGTTTAATATTTTTTTCCTTAAATATATATATCTCGAATTAGTAATTATTAATTGACTTTTAAATAAAAGGTTACAAAGAAATATTAAAAAATATTTGAAAATATTTTTAATTGATTACACATATTTTGAATAATATTTTAATCTTAAATATTTTCTTATAAACATTTATAATAATTTAAAATAATGTTCACATTATGTAAATTCACCAAAGATCTATTTAATACAATTCTAATTTATTCTATTTTTTATGTCAATTAAGTGACTTTAATTTTTTGGGAAGAGTCGACCAAAAGAAAGTGAGTCTATGTTAGGTGGCTAACAATGACTGAAAATGAATACTCATGGTTTGGTTTGGCTCTAAATGCTTCAAGTCCCTACCTCACAAATGTTTGTAGTACAATTCTAATTTATAATATATTCTAAATCAATTAATTGACTTTAATTTGTTAGGAAGAATCGCTCACAAGGAAATCAATCTATATTAGATAGCCATCAATGACTGAAAATGATAACTCATGATTTGATTTGACTCTTAATTTTTTAAGTGGCTACCTAAAAAATATTTGAAATACAATTGTATTTTCTAATTCAATTATATGACCTTTTGGTTTTTCCGAAAAGGATCACTAGAAAGAAAGTCTAAATTAGGTGGCCATAAATGACTGAAAATGAATACTTGCGGTTTGATTCGACTCTGAATGCTTTAAGTCGCTACCTTGAAAACGTTTCGAATACGCATTTGGGCATTCAATTTGCATTCACTGGTTAAATCGAGTAGTCGTTTGCCGTGTTGAACAAGGACAAGCTCGGTGAGCGTGACAAATGCATCACCCAATGGATTATCATCTGTTTGAAAATTACGGCTACCCCTTTCACCGTTGATTTTGGAAAAATACTCCAGTTTTCCTTGAAAACCTTTGGTCGTGTTTCTTCTAATATAATCGTTGATTGTTAAATATTTAAGTCAACTTTCACTTTATAGAGGACATTAGAAATATTTTATATTATAATATGGTATATTGACTTGTAATGAAATATATTATTGAAAAAGAAATAGAGTTAATTATATGGAATAAATACATGGTCATTATTGATTTCTTTTACATATATGGATCTAGAAAGTTAGAACGATAAATCATTAATTGAAATATCAATAAATTTGAATGGTATCATAGATGAGAAGTTTATCAAGTAAAGTGTACATAATGACTTTTATAATTGTTAATTTAGGTTGCATTTAACATCATGACAATATGACATGCATGAAAGAAAGAATCCATACAAAGAATCGTTGTAAGTTGATTGGGTTTTTAACAATTCTAATACAATTTACCTGGCTTCAATTGTTATTGACAAAACACAATCTATTTCATGCATTTTTATAAAATCTAATCATATTACATAATTATAATGATGTTATAGAATATTTTTTCAAAGACAGTTCTCTCAATTTCCCCATGTTTCAATTAGTGATTTGTATTTGAATAAAGGTCCAAAAGGTAAATGTTGAAATAAATAAAATAAATCCAAGTGAATTTAATGGTCAAAGGTTTAGTAATTGAGCATATATATGTCTTATCTATTAGGAATTAGGTTCCATCAACCTTATAAATCCTATGTAGATAATTACTCCTAAAATTGTTTTTAATTTCCACCAGGGAAGATGCATTCACTAAGAAATAGTCTTATTTAGACACATTTGGATATTTGTACCTAATAAGGTGTGTGGGCCCACTTACACACCACTATTTTCGCCACCCAAAGATCCTCCAATTAGATTTTAGGGTTCATGCCCCCATAGAGAATTTTAAAAAAAAAATGCATTATAAAATATAACAATTTTGTAGTTATAAAGTGGAAAATTGAACCCTAGTGACTCCCCACCTAGGAGAGAGAAAGGAAGTCACTAGGATGATTTTCACTTGGGAGAAATTTACATTTAGAAGAGGGGCTTGAATCCACTTGATTCAAATCCAAAGGGAGTAAGGATGTGAATACCAAGTGGATTGCAAGGGTTGAAGTGTGATTTTCCCTCTTTTGTAAATGGGAAAGTTGATTTGATGACTATGTGGGAAAGGGAGATAAAATAAGTGAAATGAGGAGCTACCGGTTCTGGACCGTGTTGTAACTTTGGATTTGAGATATTTAGACTGATACGTATCTTCCCTGCAAATTAGGAGAAAATTCATCGAGATCCTATTGAAAGTGCACATAGTCCTCCAAAAAATCCGCAAAATGAAAAGTGATGACATCTTGCTCTAAGAGGCTGCCCTCTGGTTCCAAGAATGTCCCACTGTACAAGAGAGGGAATACTCTTCAAGAAAGGATAGGATAGGTGAAAAGAGATATCTTTCTATAAGTATAAAGGAGATCCTTGGAGGAGAAGAGATATTTGTTCAAAAGACATCCCCCTCCAATAGGAGTTGTCTTAGACAAATATAACATCATCTAGAACAAAGAAAAGGAGAGAACAAGAATGCAATCCTTCCTCCTATTCCTCGATGAAAGGGATTCTTAATGAGGGGTGACTCACTTTTAGCCCCAAGAGGGATGGGTGAATTTATCATAGATGTACATTACCAAGTGTGAAAGAGGTTGTAGTCAAGGACTTACACCTCTTGTATAAGAGAGAACCCATGAGGAAACCACCAATAATTTTTCACAAGGAATGACATCAAGTAATATAACTCACACCATCTACAAAATAGGGAAAAGTGGATCCCTAGAGAAAGAGAGAGAGGTATCATTACCCCTCGAGTGTAGGGACAATGAGAAGAACTTACACAATCTTAAAGAGATAGATTAAATATAATCAAATGCACAATGTACTTTCACGAATGCATGCAAGGAAAGAAATTAGTATATGTAAAATACATGTCTCAAGAAGTAGTAATCTTCGAAAGGAAGAGAGAAAAATCATCGTATATTTCCCAAGGGGGATTAATTATAAAAGCATACCATTGTAAGACATGATAATCACATATAAAAAATGAAGCCCCTAAAGGAAATAATGATAAATGAGAAAGAAAGAAAGGGAAATGAGTGAAAATCCTTGCCCCCCAAGTGAGGAGAACAAGGGGAAAACATTACACATCTTTTGATGGTGATTATTGTGAAGCAATATTCATTCCTAATGGAACAAATCCTCTCAAGGAAGGAATATGTACTTCTCAAGAGATCATTCAATGCTAAGGGGCATATCATACTTGCAAATAATCGAAACCATAAAAGTGGTAAGTTTTCCAAGAGAATGAAAGAAAGAGTGCACTAGTTGCCAAGTTTCAACTCTTAAACAGCCTGTAATTCTATACAATATCTCATACATTTTGCCAACACTGGGATAATATCAATTAGTGGATATGGCTAGGATGGAAAGGTTACATGAGCTATTTTGTATCTTCTATTGTATTAACTCTATAATGTATCCAAGTAGGTATCCTTGGAACCCGGTATGGACATCCATCAAAGGTTAAAATAAGGGTTATTTTTAGTAAATGATGTAGAAGAAAGTTCCTAGTAGACATGTGTGCAAAAGATAAAATTCTAGATAATACATGTGAGAAATATGAGAAAATGCCTCAAGAAATTATAGGTTCTATAGGTTTATTAGACAAGGTTACCTCTTATTAACTTCCTATTAAATATATCTAAAGAATATTTTTCTTCACATCAATATCATTTGAAATTTATAATAAAATTATTATTCTTAACATTATTTCCTTCTTGTAAATGTTTAATTTTCTACTATTATCACATCATCATCTCATCTGCAACCTAGTTTGGCATCTACCACCATAATTTAAACTAATGTGTTCATTCATAACTATAGTATCCCTTATCATAGATATCTAAAATATGTCCACATAAAAAAATTTACATGCATAATGCAATTTTTCCAAATACATCCAGAGTCTTATATCACTCTAAATATGCAAACATATCTTTTATTTTACTATCATCCATATATTTTTCATCCTTTGGCCATACCATAACCATATATTTTACTCATAGATTATATCATAGCTTATGCACATACCATATCCTCATCTACATTCATATCATAGCATCCTCTTTTAACATATCATCTTCATATATATCCATATCTTAGATCACTCACTTTACCTTTTACATCCACATAATATCATTTCTAGTATATAATATAGACTTATACCATAGGCTCTCATCCATGATCAAATATCCCACTTCTAGATATTTATATTCTCAATTAGGTTATCACCTTAACCTATTTAATGTACCTTAATCTACATTCATATCATAATATCCATTGTCACTTACATTATAACATGCATCCATTGCCATATGTTTCAACCATCATCTATATCCATCATATACCTATAGTGTCATAAAATTGTGGTCCTAGAAATTTTTTACTGCAATAAGGTCCTCACACATGCGAACTCGAATCCTCTAGCCTGATCGGAGACCAGAGATTGCTTGGCTTACGAAAACAATTTCTTGCTTGGTCTCCGCATAACTCTGTCGACACTCTTCCCTAAAGAAAAGGTTAGGACAGGGGTGTGACGCACCTATCCCCCCTAGGACAAGAGTGTGGCACCCTTTTCCTCCCAAGATAGGGGTGTGGTGCCGTTGCCCCTACCCTATTTTGGGGTAGGACCTTCCTAGAGCATGCATTGTGGTTGTGTAGTGAGTGGTAAAACTCTCCTAATGTTGGCCCATGATGAAATTCAAACCTACCAACATGCATTTAATGGGCATTCTTCCTCTCATTTGCATAAGGTGGGATGAGTGGGAAATTCACAAGCGATCAAGAATTCAAGCATTCAAGAATTCTTTTCCAGCATTGAGCATTCTCAAGTCTCCCTTCAAGGCTAGGTGTTGCATTCAATTCAAGGATTCAACCATTGAAGAGGAGACTAATTTCAACATTCAATTCCACACAAGAATTTCTATCAGAATTGCTACTACAAGCTCCCTTGAGGTGATTTACAATTCAGTCTTTCATTTACATCTACTTGCAAGTACTTTCTTTCATTACTTGGTTAATTCCAAAACTAGGGTTTGACCTAAAGGCAAACCCCCAATCCCATCCCATTTTCCTCTCTTTTCTATGTGTAGTTTGCAGGTGTGCAGCTGTACTTTCAAATTCGGGATCCATTTGTTGAGGTGGAAAAACCCTTTTCGTTTCATGGATTTTTCGGAGGACAGTGTACATTCTCACCACGGTTCGGGCAAATTTTCCTCAAATTCACAGGGTGACTTCGTCTTGACATTTTAAGTTGCCAAATCCAGGTGCACAACTTCATCCCATATCCTAATCTCAAGTTGTAATCGATTCTTTGTCACTTTTGCACTACATAACTCTATCACTTCCTTTCCATTTCAAAAAAGGAAGAGGGGATCAACTTAACATTTCCCAATTCATTTAGAATTCAATCTACCATCTTATGTGGATAGATTGAATCTAGTGAATTATCATCTCCTTCTTCTGAATGTAATGGTGAAAATTGTTTGAAGGATAATCAATAGTGAAACTCTCATCTCTCTTTGAGGGAAAGGGTAGTCTTCCTCTTGATCTATCATTCACCATTTTCCCACCATTACGTTTTGATGAACCCGACGTCTTTCATACTTTCTTTTGAACAATATCACATATTTTTCATTTACAAGTTTTAACTTTCTGTAACCTTAGTGATTAATTTGTTAAAAACCCTAGTTTTAAAATTAAAATTGAACCTATGATTTGTACAAATTGTTTGTGATTATCTTAGATCTGAAAATTGTCTTGATTGTCAAATTCAATTTCCTTGTTGCCTTTTTCAAATTACAATTAAAATTTACAAAATTAAGAGGTTATTTGCTAAAACCCTAATTTTCAAAAATCATATTGAACTTTCGCAAAAATTGGATTTAAACTTAATTTTCAGATTTCTGATTGTTCTCAGATTTGTCTTCAATCTTGCAATTCAAATTTTCAATTTTCTCCCCTTTTCCCAAAATTCAAATTTCAAAATTAAGTGGTTAGGAGATCAAACCCTAATTTTAAAAATTAGTTGAATTTTGTGTGAATTTAAAATCAATTTCAATTACATTCAGATTTATAAACATTTTCCAAGGTATCCCTATCCATTAGGATTGACCCTTTTCAAAATTGCACTTCAATTCCTCATTTTCTTCAAAATCCTAATGGGGTCTTATTTTCACATTTGTACCTTCATTTCGCCCATCTAGAGATCATAAAATTTGCCAATTTCGGGGGGTTGGCTTTAAAATACTCGCAATATCCATCCCTAAAAATTTCGTAAAAAGTTGGTCGAACCAAGTGCGTTCTTGCCATAGTCCTCGACTTTTTTCCTGAAATCTCGGGACACTGTTATGACTCTATTTAATAGCCTAAATCCGAAAGATTGGTTGATTTTATCGGTTTTTGATCCTTCTAGAATCAGAAATACCTTTAAAATTCAACATTTCAACTTTCAAGAATTTTTTAAAATTAAGAAGTTAATTATTGTCTGCCCTAATTTTAAAAATTCTAATTTTAAGATTTAGTGTTATTCCCTTGGCCCTAATTTTAAAAAATCTCCAATTTCCTTTCAATTTTGGAAATTGTCTCATCATGTGCCCCCAACAAAGTTCAAATTGTGTAATCATTATTTAATTGAATTTTGCATTACTCAATTTTGTAAGCTTTGTTCTACAATTCAAAATTCAAACTTTCCCTCTAGTGCATGAGTTTTACCACTATAAGTCCTACCTATCCTATTCCTCTTAGATGAAGCATTAGAATTAAGGCTTCCTAAGGTTTAATTACCGAGGAGATGGAGCCTAATTTGAGTGACTTCTTTAATGAGGATCATGCTAATTCTTCTCATCCTAATCATGTGCCAATTAATGGATCTCATGATGAAGAAAAAGTCTTAACTAGGGTTTCTTTAGATCAACTTTCCATATTGGACAATCAATTTCACAACTTTCAACAATGGATGTCCCAAGATTACCCTAATAGTGAATCTCTTCCATAAATTGAAGGTCTTAAATGCATGCTTCAAAGTGATAAGAATAGAATTTATATAATGCATGGCATTGTACATATTGTTGATTCTAATGTCATGCCTATCAAGAGTTGTGCTGAAACCCTAGGTTATTCACAACCTTCAACACAAGTCAATTTCTCTACTCCTTTGACTAATCTTATGACTAGTATTCCTACTTTTACATCCAGTATCATGGCTACTTCAACTCAAAATGTCATTCCTACAACTATAGGTCATGGGACAATCTCTCTTTTTCATTTAATCCTCCATCGTTACCTATGTCTTCCATGAGTGTTCCTATTATTCCTCAATCAATCAGTGTGACATAAGGGGGAAATTTCTTCAACAGTTTTATTTCTCCTTTAAGTGTGCCTTTTCCTACATAATCATCACTAATGCCTACTTATCATAATGACCCACCACCTTATTCTCAGCCCATGCCTTCTTTCAATAACATCACACCACCTTCTCAATCACTTATGTCTAATATTAATTCTTCTACTGAGATGACACTTAAGAATCTTGCTCAAACCGTGTCTTCCTTACAACAACAAATTTCTTCTATGATTCAATCCAAGTTTAGTGTGCCCACCTTTGATGTTGTGAGCCAACTTTCTCTTGATATTAAGATCCCTCAATTGGAACTCTATAATGGAAAAGGTGATCCTCTAACGCATCTCAAAACATTTCAAACCTTGTGTACTGATTTTGCTTATGATCAATCATTGCTTGCAAAACTGTTTACAAGAACACTAAGAGATAAGGCTTTACAATGGTATTGCTCTTTGCCTCCTTATTCTATCACTTCTTTTCAACAATTGGCAAATGCTTTCATCCAGCAATTTTAAAACAACATTGGTCCTAAAATCACTTTGACTAATTTAATGCATTGTAAACAAGGTGTTAAAGAAAAAGTGATTGATTTCATTGGTAGATATAAGAATTTGTGTGCTCAAATTTCTTTTCATGTACCTGATAATGGTATTCAAAGAATTTTCATTTCTAATTGACAAAAAGATATCAGGGAAAAGCTTATTTTATCTGAGTCTACTTCATTTCCACAGTTGTGCTCAACACTCCACAATTATCAACTAGTTGTGAGTCAAATGGAGCAATCCACTCCTATGGCTTTGAGTGATAAGGGGGAGAGTGCTCAGCAACCATTTACGAAGTTCAAACCAACAAAAATCTTCATCGAATTCAATGATCCAATCAACAACAACCATGTGAATCCAACAACAGGTGTGCCTTCTATTCCTAAATTTTTCCAAAGAGAAAGACTGTTTACTCCTTTGAATGAATCTTTAGATAGTAATATGTCTCATTTGTTGCATATAAATGTTATCAAACTTCCCCCTATAAAACAAATTGATCTTTCCAAACTTGCATCTCCTTATTTTGATAACAATTCCTTTTGCCAATTTCATCGTCAACCTAGTCATGATATTGAGAAATATTTTGCATTGAAAAAGAAGGTTCAAGACTTGATTGATAATAATACTATATTTGTGGCAGGTGTGAATGATAAAGGGAATAAATCAGTTTCTCCTCCTAATCGAAATCTTAAGATTTTCACTGATCCCTTGCCATCTCATACCTCTAACATTATTGATATTGTGCCTAATTCTCTCACTTCTGAGGAATTCGCCTGTACGGCTCCAAAATTTGTTAATATGGTAGTAACATAAGATTTGCCTAAGGATCCATGTATTACATTTGACCCTAGCAAGACCATTAGAGAACCAGATGGTCCTTTATACATAGTTTTGAAGGTTAAGGATATCCCTTGCCATGGGGCCCTGCTTGATCCCTCTTGCATGGTTAATGTCATAACTGAAGAGTATCTTTTTACTTTATGATTGCATAAGCCTATATATGATGCTTCTAATTTTGTGGTGAAGTTATTTGATGGTTTCTCTTGTCCTACCATTGGTTCTATCACTATTCCTATTGCAGTTCATGCTAAATCCATGGATGTTGACTTTGTTATCATACCTTCTTCTGAGAAATTCCGTGTGAATTTGGGCTATCCTTGGCTATCTTCCATGAAGGCTATTGCTTCTCCAATACACAAGTGTGTTAAATTCCCTCTCAATGGAGAAATAATAACCATGAACCATATCTTATTTCGTCCATCCGAAAGAAGCACTGGTATTCCTATTGATCTCTTTTGGCCTAAACAATTTCAATCTCTTCCATCAAGGAGTGGTTCTCTTTTTCAATCTTATCAAAAATGGAAGAACAATATGATCTTATCCTTAAGTCAACCTAGATTTCCAACACTTGACATTCCTATTATTGTTCAAGAAGAGGTTCTTCCCCTCTCAAATAGAACTAATCTCCCTCCTAAGGAAAATTGTCCACCTACTCCTATGAATGTGACTTTACCTTCTCTTAAGGAGAACAAAAATATTCCTCCTAAAGTTAGACCTATACCTCCTCCTCATGTTGGATCTGGTCTCCTTCCTACACCTAATATTTCTCCTTCCTATAGTGCAGTTACATCTCCTTCCTCTTATCGAGAAAAGAGGCCTACTTCAACTATTGTTCAACCAAAAAGATCTCAACCTAAACCTTCAACTATCAAGGAGGGAAACATTCCTACTTCCTCAAATGTGCCTCCTCCTTCTCAAACTTCAACTAAGACTCGATGGAATCATTATGCAAGAGAACGCATGACAAATACGTCGTGTTCGAGCTCATGAAGCTATCCCTCAAAATACTCAGTCTCCTCAGACTCTGACAGTTGACATGATTCCCTTTTCTCCTAATAAAGATGTTCAACCAACATCTCCAAATCATAAGTTGCATAAAACATGTGATGGTTTTACTCCTACTCATGTTCTTGCTCCTCTTTCTTTAAACTTTGATGAAGAAATGGGTGAAAATTTTATTCATAATGGCAATACAACTCCTAATGCTTCTGATAGTGACTATGAGTATGTTGATGTGGACAAACATTTATCGGATGAGTTTTCACAAACCCTAATCCTAGCTCCTAGAATCGAACAAAGTGGCTTCCAACATGAGCATAGTCCTTGTTTGGATCTTGTGATAGCTCCATCCGATGTGCTCAATGTTGCTTCTCTGGCATGTTTCTCACCTTCCCAAAATAGTGATGAGAAAGATCGAGAGGCGAATGTTGTTCTATATTAGCGATATTAGCACTGTAGATCTCTCTCTCTCCTCTCTTTTTTTTTTTTGTGACCATTCTTCTATTGTGTACCCCTATTATTCTATTGTTCCCTTAATGTCTACTTGGGCATGATATAAAGCATTGAGATCTTCTCTTGGTCTCTTTCATGTTGACTCAAAAGACATCCTCTCTTCCTTTTCTTCTAAGGTAGTGTCATATTTTGGGGGATGAAGATTATTATATGCACATACAAATATGATATACATGAGTTATTATACAACATACTGACCCCAAGAAAAGCAATACTGCCTTGTGTTTTCTCTTCATTATCCTTGGTTTTATACCTCAATTGGGAGCTAAATCCTTGTGATAATGTTCTCCCTCTTTTCTCTCTCTTAGGTGTATCCTACGTTAAAGCAATCACTCCCAATAAGGTGTGTGTGATCGCTTTAATGTGGGGGCATACACTCTGCTCATACTTTCCTTCTTGTGATACTTAGAATTACTTAGTGAACCTTGTTTTGCTTTGTGATCTTTAGTATCCTTTCTTTCATGACTCATAGAAGATATAAGGCATAGAATTTTATCAAAATTAAATTAAAAATTGAAAGAATACTATAACTAGTATGATTTTGTTGTGTAATAATATTCAATAATAAAATTTTAGAGATTTTATCTCAATAGGTAAGAAATTATATATTCACAAGGAAGTTATTCAAGAGAACAATTGTATTGTTTAGCGAAGGTGAAATATGTTTAAAATAATGATAAAATTTTGGAGCCACTAAATTTTGAAAAGTAACTAGTTCTTTAATCGCCACAAAAAATTGTAAGTTATCAATTAAAAAATTATATTATATGTGTATATTTAGAATGTCACTCTTCAAAATATCTATAATATAAATGAATATATATTAAAATCAATATAAATTAAAATTATCCTAAAAATATAATCAAAAATATGAAAGACTAATGTCTTATTAATACTATCCCTCACACTGGTTGGCTGAAGCTGAATATCGTCGGGTCTTCTCGTGGTAACCAGGGTCAGGCAACAGGGGGAAAAGTGATTAGAGACTCATGTGGCAACCTCATCCTTTCTTGTGTGGAAAATTTTGGTGCTCAAGCTTTGAGACTGGCTAAAGTGGCAACGGTCTATCATGGGTTAATTACAGCAAGGGAAAAGGAGCTTCGATGCATCATTATTGAAGGCGATTCTTGCAATACAAGAATGATGCTTAAACGTGTGGCTAAACCAAACTATAAATCTAACTCGCTATTATCAAGTGTCATGTTCTCCATCCTACTCTCAGAGATGTCAAGTTCTACCATGTGATGTGGGAAGAAAACTATCTAGGGGACAAGTTTAGGCGCGTATGTTAATGATTTTGAAATTTGGATTCACTTTTATGAAATCCTGATAGAGGCTTGTGGCATGATTTTGAAGGGCTTGTTTATTAATGATGAATAATCCCAATGTTTCCTTTTTAGTACTTTTATTTCTTTCCTTTTCCATTCCTTACTAGCTAACGCAGTGAGATTTAAATTTTGTTGGTACCACTTACCACTATATTCTCTAGGCTTGTTGCTTTCTCAACCTAGTTTTCTTTTCTACGGATATGGGTGGTGATTTGATTTAGATCGAACCCAAAAAATTCTCTGAATTTAAGATTAATCAAGATCTTTGGAATAAGGTGATTAAGGAAATCTAGATACTTATGCCGAGGGGATGACCAACCATGATATTTAGCTATCTACAACATTTGTTCATGTCTAGGATAATGGTACTATTAAGATTGGCAATGTCACCTTTATGGTTTCAATGGAGACTGTAGCAAAGGTGATTGGGCTATCCCTCGATGGAGTTTCATTTACCAAAAAGAAAAAAGGGAATCATAAAGAGGACTTTGATCATTTCTTTGAACCTAGGGAAAGGGTTTCCAAGCTTCAAAGTGGTTATATTAGGGAAGAACTACCAGATACTTGGAAGGAGTAAGCTATATTGTTTATGAAGTACTTCACCTTAGAAGAAAGGAAAAGTAGGCTCCATCTGTAGAAATTCCCCATGTTAAATCATCTCTATCATGGGGTAAGAATGAGTTTTTCCTTCTAGGTTATATCATCTTCTTCTCAGTCCGTTTCTAAAGCCATTACTAAAGGTTAACCCCCACTCCATTAGGGATTCATTTATAGATTGTATAATTTCTAACCAACTTTATCCCCCTCTGGTGGGGTCCCTTCTATTGAGATTGGGTTCACCTATGATGCCAATTTATATGTAGATCTTATTGTTACTCCCTCTAATTCAAGGTAGTGTCTCATTTGGGTTTAAAATGGCCAATAGGAAAATACTTGCTAGAATGGCCAAATTTAAGACCATTTCACCACCAAAAAGGATCAGGATGTCCATGCTCAACCTCATATGCAACAAAATATAGATATTGTTGAATATTTTGGCTCTGAGCCTCTTTCATTGGATGATTCATACTCCTCAGACACCACATCGTTCGATTGGTTCCCTGCTAAAATTGGGGCTAACACAAGCCCTTCCCCCATAACCCCTCCCTCTATCTTGGTTCTAACTAACATTGTGAAGGACCTACATGAGGATATAAAAAGATGAGACAACCTATTAAAATGGCTCTTTGCAAACATGAATGTGGTCATTAAAATATCAACCAACTGGATTCAGTGGCTAAGGCAAAGGCCAGGGCTAACACTTGGGTGGACAACTTGGATGAGGGCATAGTTTGGAGAATTGTCAATGATCTTGTTGGCATATTGGGGCTAGTGGGTAGAAAGATTGATGATACAGACTCCAAGATCAAGATGCCAGGGACCAAACTTGAGCTGGGCCAAGAGGTCAAGAAAACCCAGGAGGCCCTTAAAATAAAATTGGGGAGGTAAACCTTGCTTGTAAGAACATGGATAGTAATCATAATGCCTCCCTATAGGCTATCCAGGATGAGATGGAAAGGAAAAGGGAAAACAAAAGAAAACACATCGAGTCCCTAGCCATAGTCTTTGGACCCCCATCATCTCTAGTGAAATCTACCCCTGACTTCATGTTGGTCTCCCCTAGCTCTAAGATTGGGTCAAGTAAAAAAGTTTTTTTTTTTATAAAGTGCTTAGTTTGTGCCAAGTTGGCAAGAAGGATACCCCCATATAGTAGACCATCTCTTTGTGTCTATGTTGGGTGGTTTTTCTATGTTTTTTCATTATTTAAATTCTTCTTTTTTTGCTATTCTTTTAGTGTATTTGTTAGATCTCTATTCACCCTACCTGTTTTTTCTTATTTTTTGGGTGGGGGAATTTTTTATTGGTTGCACATCCCTCGTGTGCTCTTGGTGTCTCTTTGCGGATAGGTAGTTGTATGAGCCTATCTCAATTTTATTAATGAAAATAATATAATTATCATGCATCTACAAACAAAATAAAAGTGTGGAGCACAATGTCAAACAATGAAGGGAACCTATGAGGAGAAACGCTAGAGTTTCTTCTTATGTAAGAGTTAGGGAAATACTAGGGTGGCCTTATTAAGAGTGATAAGGTTTGTTTTGTGTTTGTTGTTTGGGGATTCTTGCTTATTGGGGATGTTACTTTGTTTGTTGTTGATGGTATTTAGGTGGATGAGGAGGCTCTCTAGAGTGAATCGGACGATGAGCTACTATTAGGTATACTCAATTAAGCCAAGTATCAAAATACCCACTTTGTCAAGTGTTAAAATTCCCACTATGTCCTTGCACCTACTTTTTTCATGTTCTTTCCCCCTCTTATGATTTTGTTTTTACCTCTTCATGGGTTAGATTTGGTTGAGGAGTCTTGTGTTGAGGTAGTCACTGGGGGCTAAAAGGGCTCTACTTTACAAACTTTTTTTTGAGGTTGTGGACGATGACATTGATCCTCCTTAGATGCCTATTTATTAATGCAAGTTAGATGTTGGGTCCTCTTCTCATTTAACTAAGGTTATTTATATTGTAAAGCTATTTTTGGTGTTGTCCCCTATTGTTGGGTACAGAAGGGTTTTTTTTTCCTCTACCTAGTATTGGTTTGGGTTTCACCAAATTATTTCCTTCACCTATGCAGACCCTCAATTCTTAGAGTGTCTTCTCCTTCCAATACCACTGAATGTAATTTCTAAAGGATCTCTTCTTTGGATTATTTTCACTCTACTCTTTATTAGATCCTTGGGCTTGCAAAACTTCTTCTAGGTTGCAGTCTTCACTCATTGGGAGGTTTCTTGGTCACAAGCCAAACATTGACTCTATCTATAGGAGCCCATTTAATAGATGGAATGGTTCAGACAGAATATGTAATCTTTGTTGAACACATTTCTCATATTCTCCTTCAAATTATATGAGGGATTCTCTTGCGTTCTTTAGGGTGGTCCTTGGTTTTCTGGTAAGAATTCTCTTCACCTTCAAAGATGGTCTATTGATTTTAATGTTAGTAAATTTAATTTGACCATTATATGAGTTAAATTTTCATAACTCCCCTTGGAATTCTAGAATTAACGTATCATCAAACGAGTTGGTGATGCAATTGGCCAGTTCATTTATATTAATGATATCACTAAATCTAGAAGTTGTTTTCTTTTTACTATAATGTGTTTGTGTTGACATTGATTCAAAGTTACTCAACAAAGTTACATTGATCTATATATTGGTTTTTGGGATTAGGGACTCTTTTTTCAAACCTCTCATAAGTTCCACTTCCATAGTGATGGGATTTCCTCTTGGTTTTGTCAAGAAGATTTTGATTCTATGCTCTTTTGAGAGCATCAAGAATAAGGGTTTTCCTCTACCTTAGATAAAAGAGGATTAATACAATTCTTATCCTTGACATAATTATGGATGAAAGTAGTATTTTGACTACCTCCTAAAGCCAAGTGATGCAATATTTTTGTTTCCAAAAAATATCTTCACAAAGCTCCCATTCATGAAGTCATTTCAATAAAGAAGACTCCTTTCGAAGGTGATCCATGGTCATACCATAATCTGTAATAAGAGAAGTAACATTATTCAACTGAGATTGAATCTGGCTTCGTCTATATAAATATATTCCAAAATCTAGAACTGTGCCGCCTTTTGAGTTGGAATTTTATAAATTGGAGTAACTTGGAGAATTAGTAGAGATTACCACATGGAGGTTTTTCCAAATTCCACCATTATGACATGTGTTCATAGAGAGCATGATCTTGTAGCCACATTAATTGAAATTAAAAAAAACACATGATTCTTCATAGGAAAAAGAGAAGAATCGAATCCAAATTTTCAGAAGTTGTGAGACACTTATCACTAATGTAATAAGAAGAAGAAAAAAGGATTTCAACTTTTAGAAATTTATTCCAAAGAATGACAATTAATCGAGTAAAAGAAGCATCAATAGGATTAACATCCACAAGATTGAGAAATGAAATATTGTTTTTAAAAAGGATAAAAGATTGATCTAGTCAACTAAGACCTCAAATAATGTCTTCAAGAGAAAGAATAGAATTAAAGTCTTCATCCAGAATCCATAGAAGAGAAACAAATAAAGTGTGCAAATGATATAAATTAGACCATAACCTAAGCTTATCGTAAAAATATGTTGGTGCATTAATGTCAGAAAGAAGAATAAGATCAGTAGAAGAAAAATATTTGTCCACCAAGGATAGTGAGTGCTTGGAAGCAATGAAAAATATAGAAGTAAGTTGATGAGGTCACTCCTCCTTTTCCCCCTATCACCCCCACATACTAACATTAGCATCCCTTTGACAAAGTGGAAGAAAGACTTTATATATCATCCATGGAAAGTTTAGTCTCCTGAAGGAACAAAATAACCATCTCATGAAGTTGAACAAGATTGCAAAAAACTGTTTGATAAGAGGTACTACCCAAACCCTTGCATTCCATGAAAGGATAATCATTAGTGAGAGTCAGTGAAATGCAAGTCCAGAGGATGAACATCATCCAATTCTACTAAAGCTTCACCCAAAAACTTTACTTTATTTTGATAACTTTTCCTCCCAACCTTACTATTCTTGTCCAAAGTATCTTTTTTGAGATTCTACTACTAAAGACCCAAAGGAAGAGGAATATTTTTCTTGAGATTCTCATTTGCATGAACCATCCTACAACCATTAGGTAAAGTATAAGTAGGATAACTAAAGGGAACAACTCCAAAATAAGCAATAGATCGATTTGAAGGAATCCACCAAGTCATATTTGGAAGGAGCAGACATTTTATGATTAGTAGCCCAGTAATAGAATGCACACTAGAAGGAGTCAGGACTTCCTTAGATACATCAACAACAAAAGAAGAAGGACGCAAAGTAAAAATTTCTAAAATTTTTCCTAGCACATTTAAATTCATGTCATCAAACGTTTCTAAAACATCAAATATATTATTAAAATATCCTTTAGATAAACCTTTCTTCTTTCAAGCAACTTTTTTCACTTTATTCAAATCTCTTACAAGAATAAACTCAGTAGACTTCGTACGCATATTAGACACTAGTTTGTTGCCCTTTACCATAGACATATACTTGGAAGACATAGAATATAAGGGACAAACATCAGAGGCCCCCTTAAGACAATTCCATACGAGATTCTCATAAACTTGGGAAAGCTAACACCTATTTAAGGAAGAGCTTCACAATCCAAGTGTTGAAACCAATGCAAGCTGCCTAGTTCGATCTCAATAGACTCTCACAAGGGGTTATTAAGATCAGTGTCCCCATAGATACGAGGATAAGAAGGAACCTTATGGATTTTTTATTTTTTTCAAATTTCATAAAAGTGAGGCATTTATAATAAGAGGCTAGTTTTTATACTAAACATTATACAAAAATAATTGAAATTGAATTCAAATCATTATGTTTCTTTTTTAAAAATAGTAATGTGAATTAAGTGAAATATTATGTTTTCATAATTGATATTTAAATTTTTTATATTATTTTAGATCACTATTATTCTCATACTAAAAATAGATAATGATGTATGATCTAAAATGTTGATCTTCAAAACTATTCTCCATAATTTAATTCACAAAAATTAATTACAAAATATATTAGGTGGTCAATATTGTATTCTTGAATTCTTACATCTTAGATTTCAAAATGAGACACGTGTGCACGTGCACACACACACACCCACACACACACACATGAGATATATGATATCATGTGGTTTATAATTATAGTGAACATCAAATAGAGATTGTAAGTAACATGAAGAGATAGGTATATTCTTAAGATAAGATAAAATAGATTTTATATAAATTAAGAGAAGGGTATATTTTAAGAAATAATCTCAAGAACTTTTTATAAACTCTAAGCAATTTTATTATAAAGAGACATAGAATTTGAGATGTTCTTTTTATGGTTATTGGAAAATGAATTTCTAGAGTGGATGATATTATTTTTTTCTAAATGCCATTTTTTAAGGATAAGTAATTGTTTCATTAGTGATTTAATTGGTTGGATCATTATATCATAATAACTTTTTTATCATAGAAAGGTCAATCAAAAAATAAAAGATTTAAATTTTGAAATAGACAAGTTGAATTGAACTATCTATTGATAATTATTGATGGAAATTTAAATGATATATAATACCAAGTAATTAATAAATCTTTAAATAAAAATCTAACAATGTACTAAGAAAATAAAATAGGGTACTATAATTACATATTTACAATAAAAAAAAAAAGATTTTTTATTTTTACTTCATATACAAATTTACCCCTTACACATACATTTTACATATTAAATTAAAAATAATAAAAATAAAACATGTACAATTAGGCACTAAAATAGTTAAAATCAAGGAAATTTATGGAATTTCCTATATTACGCCTCGCGATGTTTAGATCATAGAAACACCAACGATTTCTGGCTCCCCTTATGCTTATTAAATTTTGTGTCCCTACACTAACAGAAAACTTACTCCATATACTAACAAAACACTCTATACAATGCTATATACTTTTATCTATTCCCTCTTAAACAGCACACACTAAGCGTTGACCGCTTAGTATGGCAGGTTTGGGCCCATTCCCTTTGCCACCATCCGTTGCCGTTTGTCCCGTTTCCATTAGCATTCAAATTCTAAAATTTCTCCCGCGCAGTAAGTATAGTGAATTCAGTACGTGTTTGCTGACAGCCTCTGGGCAATTTTTATTTCCTAGCATTCTTCCAGCTTGTACCAAAATGGGAGCTATGTGGTGAGCTGGCACGGTTGCAAATTCTCTGACAAACGTATGCAAACTGTGGAAGCACAGACAAGCCGTTGAATTTTAAATAATATATTTATTATTGATGGTCTCTTACTTTTTATCTAAAATTAAAAAAAATATATATATATATATATATATATATAATTTTTAAAATAAATAAATAAATATGATGTTCTAGAGAACATAATATATCTTGAGATGGTATCATTTTTTGAAATTTTTTAATTATCAAAGAAAATGTAAATTTTTGATATATAATTTAATATTTTTATTTAAAATTTAAATAAAAACATAAAATGCATTAAAAATTTATGTCACTTTCATGTACTTCAAGTTTAAAAGTTAGACCAAAGGCTAGTGCTATTCATTTCTTTTATCATGATGTGTCACGGTAATTGGATTTCACCTAGTTGAATGTCCTTAATTTTAAATCAAGTTTTAGTTGATGTAACTCTAGTTCCTTAAATGATAACAATTAAGGTATTATACATTTTTAACATACTAATTCATAAAACATTACAAATTCCCTTACTCATATAAAGGGCTTGTTGCAATTGAACACTTGGTTAAACAAATAATTTTATTGGTCACATCACATGTCAAATTAAAGATAATAAATCCCTAAGGCATGCTAATTTATTTTAATTAGATTTACAGAGCCTAATCATCCTTAATTATGCACTATATTGAACCATTTAATAAACTAGTTTAATGAAGCATAAATTCAAGGATGATAGAAACATAATGTGTGCAACTTTGATTTAATTGGGTTTATGATTGAGGGCATATTTATTATGAAAATATTCCTAGTAAGGTCTATAACCAATTATAGATTGTCTGTAAGTTGATAAAAAATGGCTCTATAAACTTATAAATAATAATAGTGACTATAACGTGTTAATATGTAATGAGTTCTTAAGATATCCATTTAACTATACAAATAATTTAAATATTCCATAAGAAATAGTGAGAAACCACATGTGAGTGAATTGGAGCAACAAATTATGAACCAATTTTGAGGGTTTGGTAAATCGTCATTAACATAATCACCATGAATTTGATGAAAAATATAATTGAGAAATAAACTAGCAATGGTTAAGAAAAATTCCAAGAAAAGGTGCACAAAAAGGCAAGAAGAATCTTTCTAATTTGAACAACTCCATAGGAAGAAGTACACTTATACAAAAAGAATACACGAATATCATGAGTGGCAAAAAGGAAAGAAAAGAATGTCATTTTTTTTTAATAATCAATCATATCTCAACAATTTTTTTTATTTTAATAATGTCCATGAAAATAGTTCATGAAACAGACTAATGAATCTTTCACCTTTCAAGAAAGGAAATCAACGTTAAGAGAAGCAAGTGAGGCTAGGGAAAATTAACAATAATTCTATTCCATCAATCAAGATCCTCATCTAATAATTTGTGCCTAGAGAATGATATTCATATTTCATTTGGTTTGCTCTTGACTAGAGAATGAAATACATCTTTCATTTAGTTTACTCAAATTATAAATTTTATTAGCTGCTATCCTAAAAAAGGAAAATGAAAAATTAAATTGAAAATCAAATAGGAGAATCCTATACACTGAAATTCCTCTCAAGAGGATTCTTTCTAGTAGAATTATCTAATAAAATGGAAAGGGATAATGACCTTAATGGAGGGCAAAGGATGTCAAATGGTGTAGGCCTCTTCTTGAAAAATTGTCAATTGTTTTGACTTATTAGATCTTAAAATCCAATAAATTTCAATATATTTAGAATTTATAGTCTTCTTCAAGAATAGTGGTAATGCACAATCTTGGAGTAGATTGACATTTCACTTTAAAAAAATTGAAATCTTAGATGAATTAATTGTGTAGGGAGATTCAAGGATTTATGCAAGGGTATGTATAAGGAGATATTTGTCCAAATGCTAATCGAATGTATAATTTAATATAGCTAGCTCTAATTAGTTTATAGGAAGTTAGGTTAAACCAATCTTTTGTACATGCATTATAAATAAAAAATTCATTACAGAAAAAATAATAGATAGAATATCTCACAAATTTTTTAATGAAATGATACAAAAAAGAATTAGGCAAGCCTAAGGAATCAAAAATCAACACAACACAAATATTAAAGGAAATGATGAGATTATAAATATCCTAAATAAACTATTTGATCCATAAAGTAGTGCCTTCAAATCAATTAGCATTGAGATTGTTAAAAGTTGCTTTCTTATTCTTCTTTGGATAATAAAGATGAAAATTTCTCTTTTTTCATATATATTGAAGAATGAAATTGTCCTCCTCTTTCTTTAGTGGTAGAGAACAAGAGTTATCATAAGAGCCAAGGACTAAGGGGTATCCAAATTCACCCAAGGCACGATCTTGACCTCATCCTATTTCAAGATGTTGGAGCCATGCACTTAGCAAGACTTGATCCTTGATGGGTTCATTAAGAACCATTCGACTTCACCAACAATTCAAGGGCCCATTGACTATAGTTAATAATTTCAATCCTTCTCTTCATAAGAAACATCTATTTAATATAATTGAGTCAAAGTTGCAGAGATAGCATCCATTTTCTTCTTAAATTGATCAAATTGCTTCACTAATATATTGAAGATTTAAAAGTATAAGTAGTAGTGGCATGAGAAGCACGGGTGGAATATTTTTGTTTACTCAAGATGCATTTAAATTGTTGCTTTTGGAAGCCTTGTAATTTAATTAATTTGTGTTTTTGTTATCATCTCATTCTCCAAGATTTTTAATGGAGGATTTGTAAGAAATTAAATTGAGGTTGTGGAAACCCCACAAGGAAAGGTTCAATTTAGTTTCAGAGCAAAATTCGAACTATAATGTTGCTTGATTGTTACAAAATAGTAATTTAGGTTACATATAATTGGGTTGAATGGTAAGAAACAGTCCTTATGATAAGAAAAAGAACTTGCATTGTTATTACAAATGAACAAAATTGTCTTATAGAACTATTAGGTAGGTCATGATGGCAGAACATGGGAGAGTGTTTGTTTTGCTCAAGAAGAAATGGAGCAAGTGGGTATCCATGGTATCATTTAGAAATATGGATAATACAATGTTGTTTCGAGGGTATCTTTCAAAAGTACAAAGTATTGTAAAGCTATTGATAAGCTCAAAAACTATCTGCCCATGGCTTGTCCAATGCAATCTTTTATAGAACTTGGTGGATATAAATGAAATCTTTTGTTAGTATCCCATTCAGGGCATTCCATGAGAAGATATTTCTATTTCTCTGAGGCATTTTGTCAAACAGATCAGGTGCCTTTCCTATGCTTATAGATTTTGCATATCCTGCAATCGTGACCTTCTGTCAATCAGTTCATGTCCCTCGTCTTTGCTTAAACATTTTGCACGGATATTTAAAAGGGCAGTCAAGACAGTTGCAGCTAAAGGATCTGAATAAATTCTTGTGATGGATGTCCGTCCCCTGTTCCAAAGCTCCCATTTTCGCAGAGGCTGAGAGGAAGCTGGCAAAGGTTGCGATGTCTGGCTTTACACCTGCCCACCTCATTTGGTTGAAATCGTCTTAATCCTTTTCAAGAAATGGATCTTCTCCATACCCTGCAATCACAGCATTCCGTGAGACCATATTTCTTCAAGGCATTCGGTAAAACCGTTCACGTACCTTGTCTGTGCTTCCACATTTTGATTGAATCTCTACCATAGCATTTACAACTATGATATTTGATAATTATCGGGCTGTGTTGTACTGGGCTGTAAAAATCCTTGACCATTTCATGACAGCGGCGATATAAATGGGAATCATTGGGTGGGAATAAAGTTTGAATTCAAACATTAACGGTGCTAAACGGGACTAGACGGAACGGATTTGGCAGAAGCTATGAGCCCACACCAGCCACCTAAGCAGTCAACCGCATTCCCTATAGCAGATGGAATCTCACCTTCAATTCTGGTACCTGACACACCAAGATTCTCAAGCATGACATATTCCATATAGCAGATGGAATTCGGCCCTTGATTGCTGTCCCTGAAAGATCAATGCTGGTTAGTGACAAAGAAGACTTTCGTTGTCCAATGAAAGAAATGTCTCCTCCAAGATTGTAATTCCAAGAGAGGTGAGTTTGAGAAGGGAATTGGGAATTGGTCCTCCAAGCCCACAGTCAGACATGCTGAGTTGTTGAAGGTTGGATAAACTGCCAACAACTTCACCCCCCTCTTTGTTTACAGAAATGTTCACTCGAGCAAGAGAAAGGTATTCCAAGCTCACCAGATTTGATAAGCTTTCCAAACTCACATAAAATTCCCTTACAAGACCCGGCGAGGATTCATTTACATAACCAGCAAATGACAAGTCAAGAAAAGTGAGACTCTTCAACTTTCGATTATGGGGAGGACTGAATTTACCCTTGAAGAGGTTGTGACTGAGATCGAGGTGCTCCAATCCTGAAAGTTGGAACAGCGATGAACTGATGTTACCTTTCAAATTGTATCCACTCAAATCCACTGATATTACAACTGACTCCTCTCCACGTGCAGCAATTGAATCCGTGCCAGGAAGTTTTCTTTCAGGGAGGGGGCATGCAATTGCAGGGGAAGTGAAGCAGCATAATATTGTTATGATTGCAAATGCAACTCTGCCACATGAAAACATAGCTTCCATTGTTTTGGAAACTAAAATTCTTATTATCTTTACTATGAAAGAAAAGAGATGATCAGAAATCATGGGAGAAGAATGATGAATATATCGCTAACTGTGGTTAAGTGTTGTTGTGTGAAGAGTGCCGCGTATGCAAAGAGCCACATCAACACAGTAACATTTTCAATGGGTGGAAAAGTCATGTGAAGGTAAGGCACAACAAATTCGAGGATCCTGGAGCGATATTTCCAATTTGAATGTGATGGGTATCGTGTAAAACAAGAATATGGTGTGTCAATATGGAAAATTAACTATGTAAATTGTGACTATATGTTTTTTCTTCTAATTATTTCCAACATTGACCGACAATTTTTTATTAGACTTAAATCTCGTTCATTTTCTTTCCACAAATATTTGTATCGACTAAGAAAAGCTTTCACATAAAATTGAGATCGCTGGAAAACATAGACCAGATCATACGACTCATACAAAAATAGAACATACTTCAAAAATATAAGAATAATAAAGAAATCAGGGGCACAAACTAAATTTTCGGAGTTGAGATATTTTCAAGCAAAGCATTTTTTTCTAAAATCTATGTTGAATATCAAGCAACATTTTTAATTGTGGTTTATTCATGTGATCTTTGAACGCTAAGATATATTTGATAACAAGTTAAATTATATAAAATTTAAGTATATATCTGAATAATTTTGTATAAATTTGAACTGTTTATCATTATAAAAATTATATAGGTAATAGAGTTTTGATTAAAAAATAATTTTATTTTATGATTAAAAAATTAAATATTATTATATAGTAATCAAATTCAAGTTTCTAATATATTTTTTAAAAAAAGTTTGTGAATTTCATATATTAAAAAAAAAATCGTACATAGAGTAGAAACATCGTTTTTGTCGAAACTCATCCAAGAATTGGCAACAAAATTATAAATTGCTTTGTTTTAATTTTTTCTTTAATTTTGCTAATGTTTATATTTATCCATATTGAAATAGAAAAGATTGTATTAGGCCTAATTTGATTAGGTTATCTTTTATGTGTTGATTAGTATATGTCCTACATAATTTTACATCGAATTTCAATGATTTTATCCTAATTTGATTCAATCTCCATGCATCTCAAAGGTATGAACATAATCAATAATCTCCACCATTAGTTAGCATGATTTTTTCATAGTCCATGAAGAATTGATATTATTACTTTTCATTTTAACAATGCATATTTATGAATCGATAGTTTGATTTTAAGTGAGTGTGATCCAAAATTTTCATTGAAAAAAGAAAACCACAATTAAAAACAAAAGTAATCATATCAAATCTCCATCATTCATCACTCTAGATTAGACCCACAAATGCATAATTCACGTAGGTCACTTGCGTGCATGCATATTTGAACCTAACAGTTCAAAATTGGATTGATAATTTCATCCCTTTTTTACCATTATTATTCAATTAAAGTCTAATTTATTCCACATTACAACCTAGGTTAGTGTTTGTAAGGACTAATTTCACTTCATTTAAATTATCATGAGATAATCAAAATAATATTTACATGAAAACATAATATAAAGATCATGTAACATCCTAGTAAGGGCATCATTAGCTTGCAACATCATTCTAGGTGTCTTACATACTTGCTTAATGTCTTTAATCCTCATGCATCATCATTGTAGATAGTTATTTTTATTTATTTGTTTAATCTAGATTTACAGAAATAACATTTTTTCTTATAATAAAACTAGCTAATGATCTTAATGTCCATAAAACGTTTTAAAAAAAATACAATTGATTTTTTTTCTCTCTTAAATGTTAAACATAATCTAACTTCTCATACATATTTCACAACTCATCATATCCAACCATATTTCATATACTTAATATAAAATATAAACTCAAATTATTGAAAAATTATTGTTTGTATAAAAATGTGTTTACCAAATTTATTCAAGTGGTTTGTCAATCAAACTCTCAAATCAAATTTATGACCTCTAGAACTTGGGTCTCTTGAAATGGGAAATATAAAAATTTATTGGAATATAAATAAGTTGTAAAATTACATGTGTTGGTGTGTGTTTTAACACATCACAGGGAATCTTGAATTAAAAATAATTTGGACACCACTTTTAGCTGGTTTTAGCTCATGGCTTTGTAATACCATTTGTTAGTTTCTTGTATTTTATACCCTATAAACTAGCTACTTGAGATGGAGGTTATGTGTAAGAGTCTTAAATATATTCAATTACCATTGGATGTCTAGTTAGTGATACTTCTATGAGAAACTTGTTATGCAAGTATATAGTATTAATTTGTTTATTTTTAAATAATAAATTGGGTATCTTTAAAGTGTGCCATTTTTCTTTTGGAAGGATTTTCCCCATGTAAATCATTGATTTTGGTATAGATGTCATTTTTTATATCCTATAAATTAGGTGCATCAGATGGAGGTTATGTGTAAGAGTCTTATAGGTATTCAATTACCTTTGGATGTCTAGTTAGTGATACTTCTAAAACCCAATAAAAAATTTACGAAACAGTTGCTTAACACATTTTACCCTACACTATTCTAGCACATAAATTCATCAAATCATGAATGTTGATAACAATAATTTCAATATCATTGAGAAGAATCAAATAGTAAAATAATATTATAAGATTGTAGCGTCGTAAATTGTACACCCTTAATTGGGTGGCACAATTCCATGCTTAGGTTAGCACCCACCTTAGTGTGTTGCATTTTACATTTTAAATCCTCTTTAAGCATTTAATTAATCAATTTAATTAAATCTAAAATCCTCTTTTATCACTTCACACATCATAAAAATGGGCCCTTAACTATAAGTGTGCCCCTTTTTATTTTTTATTTTTTTAATTAATTCATTCATCAAAGCCCTAACTATGTTCTATTTCGACCTTCAAGGTCTGATTTCACATATCTAAACATCTTGAATTGTCGCGTCAAGTTGGGGATCACCCTATAATCATGATACCTTGCATCCCTAAAAATTTGGAAAAAAGTTGGTCAGACCGATGTGGTTCACATTGGTCCCTACTTTTTCTCCTTGAATTTTAGGATCATGTTTTGGAAATATTATAATGTTTAAAACTGAATTGGTGTGAAATTATATGATTTCTAGGTCGACCTATGATCAAAAGTAAATTTAGGGTTTCATACATATAACCTTTCCTTTCCTCATTTGAAGGATCCGACAACTCTAGCAATTGAAGGAGCGTCTTATGAAGTGAAACTATAAGTTTATGTGAAGTATTCAATTAGAAAATTAAGCCTCTTATAAATTCTACATCAACCATTTTCATCATCAATTGAAGCTTTAAAGATATTGAAGAATAATAGGAGATATCTGACTGTTAATTGGCTTGTACCTCTCCCTTAGCGTTTGGTATGATTTCATGTTATTTTTATATGTTTGTATGAGTTTCACAATACTTATTTTTAGACCTATATTGTTGCTTTAGATCAAGTTTTGTATTTGTAATTTGAAGCATTCTCATTTACATCATGTTCATTTAGGGTTGTATGCTCATATCATAGGATAGAACTCTTATTCTTATATTTTAGTACATTTAAGACCTTATACACACATAAGGTTCTTGCACACACATTTTCAATACATTATTGGCTATTATGGAGGTAAAAATCACCAAAACAAAGGGTTTGACTAAGGTAAAACACTATATAGCCACCCAAACACCATTTTTCAAGTTTCGAGTGCAGGTAAAGGAATCTAATGGATGCACGATCTTTTGGAAAGACAGAACTCACAAGTGCAGTCCCGGATCCAAAACAGGCCCCAAAACACTAGGACCATGGCGCCTAGCACCCTAGTCTGCAATATATTTCTGTAGTTTTTAGCAGTTCAACTTGCAAGGATCTTAATCTATAGTTTTTAGGATTCCAACTCAGTGCAGTATTAGAGACCAAGGCACCTAGCACCCTAGTTTTGCTCAGTCACACTCAAATTTTGGTGACAGATGCACGTTTGAGTTTAATTTCTTGTTCTATACTTTGTATCTCAGTGTTAGATCTAGATTTTTATGTATTTCAATTTACATCTGCACTTTTAGTCATCTCCCTAGCTTAATTTATCATATAATTACATTTTACACATCTCCTCTTCATAGAAGAAAACAAATATAGACCCTAAAGATATTCCTTGAGTCTCTCTTGCAAGAAGTAGTCAAAGTGAATCATCTCCTTAGGCTCTTTTGTATTCTAATGTGTGCATGAGAGTGGGATTAGGTCTTACTCCCAAAGAGGAAAGCTTAAACTATGGAATTCATGTTGAATAAATATTTACAATTAAGTATTTGGTAGAAGGATATGACTCTTTAAGTCTAGTGAGATTATCAAATATAGAAAGGGAAATGAAGCCACTTAAACTATAGGAGTTGATCCAAAGGCTTCTTAAGTTAACAAGATTTGAAATTGTAGATGTAATCATACCATTTGGTTAATTGGCTATCAATAATCCCCTATTTATCCTGATATCAAGCATATAAAGGAGCTATCTTAAACCATAGGCATCAATATGTCTCAAGGCAACTGCATCTAACTCAAGAACTAAATGTTGCATCGAGGGAAACTATTCATGACACTCGAGAACATCTAATCTCTCTTATTTATGCAAACAATGTTGTCTAAGTCAATCATCATTTATCAATTCATCTATCCTATCTATCAAGGAATCTATTCATCAAGCTCTTCATCAGAGACTAAACTGGTCTCTTTGACCTTCTATCCAATCTAAAACCATGAATCATGGTTATCAATCTATCAATCACATCATCTATCTATCTTGACACATAAAAAATCATCGATTCATCAAACAAAATTGACTTAAGACATAATTGTGCAAGGTAAAAATGTAAAAGCGCTAAACCAAACCACAAAAACATGAAAACTTTATGTATTTGCACTAAAACAAACAAAAGCGCTACAACATGTAATGAATGCATGACAACTTTGAGTTAAAGTGTAAAACTAAGCAAATGCGCTATATAATCTAACAAATGAATGAAAAGATTGAGTGTATGCACAAGACTAAATGAATGTGTTGTCAAATCCGACAAATATGAGAAAACACATAAGGCATGCGCAAGAATGACAAATATGTGAAAAAATTTAACAAAAGCATAAATACTTTGCACAAAAGTGCCAGAAAAGTGAAAGCGCAAAAAAAACAAGTAAAAGGACTAAAAAATCAAACAAATGCGCTAAATCAAGATCGAAAAAAATAAAAAAGTTTAAAAACCTAACTAACACATTGGAAAAATTAGAAAATCGTACAAATTGAAATGCAAGAATAAGTTTAGGGTACCTACCGGGGCTCCATACATAGTCGGTCTCTGGTATCTCTGCACTCGCTCAAAGTGGTGAATCGTGTATGGTACCACCATGGTGATAGCTTAACACTCCAAGTTAGCTCTCCTAATTTCACTCTCCAAAACGACAAAATGCAAATAAGGTGGAAATGGGCCCAATGTGATTTAAATAATTACCTTTTTGATTTATTAAGGGAGTAATTAATTTTTAAAATTTGAGGGGAAATTTTATTTTTCAAAAATAAATTTTAATTTCTAGGGGCTTTTAAATCAAACTTTTTCATCATTTTATTGTGAGATTCATTGGTAAATCAAAAAATTCAAAATTTCATGATCAATCTCCCAAGGGGGCACACACTAGTGGCATTTTATCACCGATAGGGGCAAAAATATCAAGACTTGATTTTCTTTGAAACAATGTTGTTTCAACAATATTTCAAAGAGGGACAAAATGTATATACTCAAAATTTTATATGAATAATTAAATAAATATTTATTATTTATTTAATTATAATTCCTCTATTAAAGAATTAAATTAAAAAAATTAATTAATTTAATTCATTTAGTCTTTCTTCTAATTCAATCTTATTAAATATTTAATATTTAATCATGCACTATGCATTCTTCTAAGGTCTCCATTAATTAAATAATTTTATAATTATTTAATCTTCTTTTCCATCTCAACTCATCTCCACATCACTCAATGTTGCCAACTCACAATTTTGTTGCTAAAATTTTTATTCATTTTCAATTATTAAATACCATATTTATCTTCAACTTCCATCTCCTAAATAAAATAATGTGTATGTACACACATTTTCAACTCCCCTCTATTCTCTCCAACATTCCTACATTCTTGGAGTAAGTTGAGTCCACTTGTCTCAACATCCCTAAATCTCCTCTAACCATCCTATATTCTCTCAAGTCTTCAACCCAGTCAAGGTGAGCCTTCTAACACTTAGCCTCTCATTCCACCCTTTTCTCTCACATTCCAAACAATCTCTTCATAGCCATCAATCTTGCAAGATTTAATCTCAATCATTGATCTCTGCCACATGGGATATTCGCTCATAAATATCTATAAAAAGGGAATTCCCTAAGCATTCTGAGTCTAGTAGTCATCTAATAGTTATCTTGCATCCATGAGTTTTAGCAATCAAGCATTCTAAGAAAATTAGAAGTGTGCCTTTGGCTTAATCATTTTCGTATAGTATTTCATAATCATTGCAACTTGCATATCAAAAATCCAGTTATCGGTCCATTCATCAAATTTTCATCCTGGAAGCAACTATAGTGCAGTCTGAGAGCGAATATCTGCAACCAAGTTCAAATGGTGATAGGACACAATGGGACAGTAAGTGAAGGTATAATGTTCTAAGTTTTAAATCCTCTATAATTTGTTTCATTGGTAACTTTTGGAGTATTCTGTAGGATTCTCTTGTTATTTGTGAAAACTAATCAATCTTGCAAGTTCAATTTTGAAGTATATTTCTAGGTTACACACCTTTAGTGAAGTTTTAGATTCCTCTAATTTGGTCCTAACTACAAAGGAGCAAAAAAATCTTATAAGCTCAATAGAGGGATAGAAAAAGGCAATAAAAAGACAATCCTAGTAATACCAAGAGAAGGGAGACATCGTCAAAAGGGACATGCTCCTAATAAGTGAAAACAACCAAAGAAAGAGACCATAGTGAAATATTAACAATAGGAGTAGCAAGAGGAGTCTCCAATGAAGGATAAACAAGAAAATCAAAAGAAAAAACAACAAGATTTATAACCTAGCCTTCTAACTCCCACAAGGTTAAAGTTCGATTTGGAAAAAGAGACATCATGCTTTCGTCAATAATATTAGTTTACAAAATACTTCTATGTAGGAGGAGAAACCCAAATCTCATAAAAGAGCCACAATTGTGTAGTTAATGAGAATTAATGAACTTCAAGAAAAGATAAGAGATTTAGCATCTACCATAGTTGATAAATATGATGGAGAGCTCTTGCACAGAGACTATTAGTTGACATAAATCAATCTAACCTACAAAAAATATACTTTTCTATCCCAAGGTTTTGATTTATAAGAAAAACTAGTGTAAGATACCATGAATGGTATTGTGAAGAATGTCATAAAATATGACCCCATATCACATCTTAAAAATACCCATTCAGGCTCAAACATAACTCACACATATGTGGAAAAAATACTAATTTCCCCACCTACACATATACACATACACATACACATGTGGAAACTCTTAGAATAGTATGCATTTATCTTTTTGTAAGGAATATGCCGTAACTTGTCATAATTGTCATACAGGACAAAAGGTGCTCCTACACATTTTCATAACCTTTACTACATGTTATCATAGTAATATATCATGTAGCTACCATATCTATAGCTATAACCTTCATCTGGAATGAGACAAATCTCATGCCCCACTCTAATTCTATTTTAGCTTACATGCATTTCCTATGTCACTAAAAGAGGATAACTAAATATTTATCTCTCTTCTTTGTGTAGGGCATCCAATTGCCCTCTCCATGATTGTTGGAGGCACACAATTATTTCTCATAAAGTAATGAAATGAAATACATTATTCTTAGGATTGTTAGGTGAATCTCACCTAGCCCTAGAAACAATAACTATATTGAAGTGAACACCCCTCTTCATCAAGGAAATCACTAAGATTCCCTACAACAAGTGAGAGGGGATGTACATAACTGAGATAAGGACAATTTTTTTTTTTTTTTAATGAACTCCTAAAGAAAAAGGCTAATAAGGAGGGAGTATATTCCCTTGTACAAAGTTCATGCAAGGTATATGGCATATCTATCTTAGCTATTAAGGATGTAAACATTTACATAGTTTTCAAGATCATATGCATGATCATCATTTTCAACTAGTATGACCATGTAAATGGTCTGGGTTTCAAAATAGACTATATCCACCAATGGATGTGCAATAAGAGCTCAAATTAGATTTTTTTTCCAATAATAATATGATTTCCAAACATATACAAATAAATAGGGTAAGAGGAATATATATTCATTCTCAATTATTCGGAATTAAAAATAATCCCATCTAAACCTATATAATCATTGTGCAAGTGTAATATTAAAGTCCTTAAATTATATTTTCACTATCACCTAAATTTAATTAGATCCCTCTTTACTCAACAATAGTATGATATCAAATTGATGTAGATATTTACATACCATTTGTCAAAATTTCAATAAGAAAACTAAGAGAATAGATCATTCACCATATTATGTGAATTTTAAAAAAAAAAATACCACATAATTTTCATATTTTAAAAGAAATGTTCTAAAACTGTAAGTAGAAAAAGCTTATAAGCGCACACCTTCAACCTAAAAACAATTCACACTCTAAACAACACCATCCAGATAAAAGAAGCATCTATACCTCCATTCTATGTGAAAGCGCAACAAAGCAATCACAGAAATAAATCCCACCCCATAACATAATCCCACTGCCACTTCCATTATTTCTGCATCTGCAACTACTGTATTATTTGACTCTACCTGGTTACCTCTTTCATCAAAACCAGAGTTCTGTGTTCTATTCTCGAGGGGAGGCCCTGTAAGTCGGGGGTTCCTTAGAAATGAAGAGGCATCAAAGATTGAAAAAATTACTTTAATTATTATACTTTTTCGTAGTGAATTTTTCAAGATTATTATAGAATTTATACCTCAAAAATATATATGATATCTTAATGGGTAGGGTAATTAATTGAAGTTTTTAATTAATCATAACATATGTGATCAAGACAATAACTAAGTAGTAAGCTAGTGAAATAAACTAGTTAAACAAATATAATTTTGTTATTATTTTTTCTTTCTATTAGGCATTTTGTACACCACTTCACTTCTATCTCTATGAAGCATTTTGTACATCCACTCTCATAATTCACTTCTATCTTATGCATCATTAGAAGCATAAAGTAAGCAAAAATCAATAGGTTATCCACTGATAAAAGAAAGGACCCACACACAACTATGTGAAGGTTCATCCCCACTATCAATAACAAACTTATATTTCCATGAAGCCATCACAATATTTATCCTCGTACCTTCATTATACGACATGTAAAATAAAGTAACCTCTCTCCATATGTGGGATACAAAAGATGCAATATAGAGGCTATTAAGTTTAACTTCCAAAAAAAACACATTATCAAGTTTCCACTTAGTAATAGCATCATTCACTCCATATTTGCAATGAGGGGTAGAAATCTCTCTTACATCCCACATGAGTCTAATGTTGTCATCCATTTATATATGATAACTTAAAATATGCAAAGGGTTATCAAGGACACTTGTATAACTATTTTGAACATTTCCAATAATGAGAAATCTACACAAGTTTGCTACACAATCTCATGACTACTTGCTACTACAACAACCCCTAAAGGTACCATAGAATGGCCAATAGAGAAATATTTGTAGTCCCATCTGCTAAAAACTACAAAAAGTGGAATATGGAACAAACAAAATATATGTAGTTCTTGGCCAATATAGCTATAAATAGTTTTGTCTATAACCATTAAATCTTTGTTAAATTAGTAAAATTTAAACTACTAAAATAAAGACATAATCTATATAAAAGTAAAATAAAATTTTGACAACATTGAAAATAGAAAATATTTTAAAAATATATTTTATTTTATGGTGATTAAAAATTTGTCTATTGTGCTCATGAGATTTTTTTTTTTAAATAGTAAAAGTAAATTATGGAAAATAAAAAAATGATGCAATCTATTTAATGATTTAGCAAAGTTATATTTTTAGAGGAATGATTTTTTTTTTTTTATTCAAGGAAATTATATAGCTAAATGTGTTTTATTCATAGCAGTACTAATTTTCTATGGGTAAGGAAATTTTGAATGTTGGCTCCTACAAACATCAACTAAAATTGAAAATGAAATGAGAAAAAGTGAAAGAAATGACAAGAAAAATTAGCTTCAAGGATTGAAGCCAAGGAGGTTGCTTAGTGTACGAGCTCATGTAGGAGCTGAAAACTCTAGGATCACCTACAAAAAAAATGATGCCTTCCACAAGAGAGTATGCTACATAATGAGATTTCCTCAATATTGAGATATGAGATATGGGATAGATTACAAATATACATTAGCCTTGCTTATATAGGCAAGGTGAGATGTAGGATGAGAAATTACAATATGACAATGATTAAATCCTCAGTGTTAATATTAAATGTCTAGGTAACTAAAAATAAATGAGGTGAGCATGGCCCCATTATAACTAACTTCTACAATGACATCTAGGAACTAAGTTAACTTAACATGTGAACATGTCTCCTTACTAGGAATTTACAAGGTATATGATCTTAATTAGGGACTAGACGTTATTCACTCATGTGAGAATTTGTCAAAAGTAGCCAAGATCTAGAGCCCAATGAATATCACAAACAAGAGAGACAAAATATTGATAAGAACAAATTGTATTCTCATCAAGATGCAAAACATGATCAACTAGATCGTTGGATTGCATACAATGTGAATGAGCCTACTTATAAAGGAAAGGAATGAGAGCACACAACCATGACATATGGCTCAATGAAATACAAAGGTAAGTAGGGGTAGGTAGGAGAAATAACAAAATATTTTGGACACTAAAGGTTGATCATCCACCGAAGGTAGAATGTGATAACAAGATAACACCACAAAAGGTGGACTTTCTCCTACAACCATCTTCCCTAGATGCACACTTGCCTGAGTGTCTCATATGCAAATGACAATGAATGCATTATCCTAAGTGTGAGATTTTGCCAAGATCAAGGGCACAATGAAAAGCACACAAAAGAGAGACAATAATTTGACAAGAACAAACTGTATTCTCATCAATATGCAAATGATCAACAAGATTAACCAATACAATGAATATAGGCCTACATATATAGGCAAGGCCAAATGGATATGTTAGCACACAATCATGACATGTGGCTCAATGAGAAACAAGGGTAGGTGAGAAAAAGTAGGGGTAGGTAGGAGAAATAATATAATATTCCACAAGAGGTGGATCACCCACCAAATGTGGAATGTAATAGCAAGATAAGACCATAAAAGGTGGAATTGCTCGTACAAGCTACATTTCTATGTGCACACTTCCCTAAGTGTCTCATATTCAAACTACGATGAGATGCATTATCCTAAGTTAATTTAAGTAATTTATTTTGAAGGAAAATCCATGATTAAACATAATTGAATCAAATTAGTACCAATAATGAATGGGTAACCAAAATTTCAATGTTTGACCATTGTAAACATTACCTAGAATATTGTAATACATTTTTTAAAATGGTTTTATAGATTGTCTTTAGAGGAAGGTTAAGTGTCCTTGATTTTGAAAGGAACGCCATAACTAAGTGCATTTGAGTTAAAGTAGTTTTAGTAGTAGATGGGTTGAAAAGTTCAAGTTCTTGACCAATGTAAATCTCACCTTAGATTTTAATTTGGATAGTAATGGATGGGTAAGCAAATTTTCAATGCTTCCAATTCTACAAACATGACCTACAAATTTGAGGCAATGTGGTACTAGTACTAGATGGGTGAGGAAAGTTTCAATGTTTCACTCCTATAAGGATTGCATGAAATTTTGTACTACTATCTAGTAGGTTTTGTCTTTAGAGTAAATTTTTCTTTATTTTGAATAAAAAACTATGGTTAAATGCATTTGATACAAAGTAGTGCTATTAATAGATAAATAACAAAGTTTCAATTTTTTACCGAGTTAAATATCATTTTAAATTTTGAGACAAAGTAATACTTGTATTGGATAGGCAAGGAATGATGGAATGCTTCACCAATGTAAACATCACCTAAAATTTTTTATTATATTTTTCATAAATGACTTGGTAAGTTTTCTATTTAGAAGAAATAAAAAATATATATTTAAAAAAATTGCATGATTAAATATGTTTGAATTAAAACAATACATTATAATAATTAAATTAAAAAAAATGTAATATTTCATCTTATTAAGCATAAAAAATAATCATAAAAGTGACATCCTTTCAAATGAGTGCTTCTCAAATATAAATGAATATATTGGACTCAAAAACTACTAAATTAAACCTTGGTAAAACATTATTTTCTTTTTATTTTCTTTCTTTATCATTGAGACAATAGAGTGGTTCATCACACACCATCCTTAGACTACTATTTTGTTTTGGTAGGTTTTGATTTTAGAAAAAATTAGAAATAAAATGTTCATTTTCATAAAAATAAATAACATGCTAAATAAAATGTTCATTTTTATAAAAATAATTTTTTTTGTTAAATCATACTTGTTTTAATGATAAAATTCATGTTGCACACATCTAATAATGTTGAATTCAAATCTTCTACAATACCCAAAAAACAACATAAAAATTTTCTAATCAAAGCGATGGACTCAATTTTCGTTATTATTGAAACAGAGAGATCCGTTCACCACCCATTGTCCTTAGACTGCTGTTTTGTTCTTTTATTATAATCAATAAAAAAAAGAAATGTCAAAGTTAATTCAATCATCTCTTTCCGCTATGACTTTGAATTTTCTTCGTCTTACCCCCTGAATTTCTGGACTGAACCCATAAAATAAAATCATGTGCTCTGATAAAATTTGTAGGAAACATGTTTTTTAATATTAATATATGATACGAAATATAATTTACAACTATAAGTTACGATTTGACTTGATTCGAAAACGTCCTCAACACGCGCCGAACAGTTCGCTACTTTGTAAGGATTCGTCAATGAATGCTTAAATCAATTACCTTTCGTATTCCTGACAACTATGGGAATTCACCATGGTATCATTGAATTTAATTTTATTTGAATTTTAAATAATTTGGAATTAATTTGTGTATAATCTATGTCTTGACGTCCATCGTTTTAACTGATGGAGATAATCTAATTTAGAATTATAGTTGTTATTTTTTATTCGGTTTAAGAATAAGAATTGTGAAAAGCAATATCTGAAACAACAACCAACAACAAAACAACAACATAGAGACACTATCTCTGATGTCCAAATTGATCTTGCAACAATAGAGTAAACTATATTCAACGATGGCAGCAATATTGTAAGTAGTTCATCCTAGAGTCAATGGACTTGCAACCCACAAAACAATAGATATAGATAAACTGTGCCTATTTTCAAGAAAACACTAGATACCCCCAGACTCTAGAAAACAAAAATTGTACTCTATCTCAATACATCATGTCATTGTCTTTGAATGTTCCTTCCTGCAACCATAAATTCTTTTGACTCGTGCATGGGGGAAAGCAATTCGTGTCTTTTCTTATGCAACCTTCACAATTCATAAAAGCTCCAAGTGTTGAGCATGCAAAATTTCATAACAAGTATTTCATCCTTATTCAAACCATTAAATTCACTTTAGGGGTTTGACTAAGAAGAATAATCCCTCCATGATAAACTCTCACTATTCTCTATAGACACCACAATTTTAGATATTGGTCATAGGGGTGTATGTTGTTTACATAGATTTAGGTAAAAACCTTACTTGTGGGAATCAATTTTGCTAGTACTAATTAAATTGGAACACAAAAGATATCATCTTGTAGTTTATTAGAGTACTATTGTTGCACATTTTTTAAACTCCAAATCAAAAGTTTTTTTTGATAATGGGTAGATGGATAAAATATTTATGTTGTAACATTCTTATAATGGTTATTGTATATTCAACATTAGGAGGAGGACTTGGTATTTTAGTAATATTTTTGAAACAATGGGATTTCAGACCTCTAAGCTAAAAAGATCTCAAGGTCCTTTTGTAACATTGGAACATAAATAGGCCTTATTTATTGTCCTAAACAAGAGAGCTAGGTGTTGAGATTATGTTCTTTAACTGAAAAAGAATGAGATAGTGATGTGTGTGTATATAATCTAGACTAAAAATGACAAAATGATTAAATTTAATTGTATAGAGTAGATATAGGATGAAAAGCATGAACAACAAGATAGATATGAGATGAGAATACATAGAGGAACTATGATCCAAAATATGAAGCTAACTATACAGGATATAGGCTCTGTGTGCCCTAGTCTAAAAGTGATGAAGGTTGTGGAAGATGACTAAAAATGCGATTAGGAGGATCTACACATCTATCTCTTAAATAAATGGGTCATTATAGAGAAAAAAGGGTGTTAGGAACCCTAGTATTCCATCTATTCAACATCCATCATAGTCTATCACTATTTACTGTGCTCTTCTATAGCTCTCTCACTATTAGATTTGAACCTACACACACATAAAAGGGGAAAATGGTTGTGTTGTATAAGGGCTTGCCTAATTCAAACCCTATGTTTGTGTTCCCACCTCCACAACAACTATGATGAGTGATAGAGTGCATGCCCTTGCAAAGATAGAGGCTAAATCAATGGTGAAATATTGAAATGGCATGATTCCCTTTAGTAATGTGATTCTCTTTTGGAAGTCCTACAAATAATAGTGCAATAAAAGAATGAAAATAAATGACAAATATGAATCCATACTTGAATATAAAATTCTTGTAGTCTACTTCTTTATATATTTATAGCTCTATATTTGATTATATTGTAATATGATTACTAGATAGTCTTATCTACCTTAGGGCCTTATGAATGATTGAAGACGTCCTTTATATAGGGATTACAAGGTTATTTTAAATATAGATTAGAAAATAATGATCAAATGCAAATAATTATTAGACCAAATCACTAATAATAAAGGTGGACACTTGCAATAATAAAATTTGAGCTTCTTTTAGAGGGACTAGAGCATTAAGGAATAGGTCCACTTAAAAAGGAACCTTCAAAAGGGGAAACTTAAAATGTCAGGATCCTAAACATAGGACCTAGTCTCCCATTTTATATTTGATGATGATTAAGTTATAGGCTTATCAGTAAAATTATAGGATAGGATAGAGCACAAATGGTCTTAAAATGATCTAATAGAAACCTCACTAAAGTAGGTACTAGATAAACTTTAAATTTTTTAATGTAAACAATTTATGATGCAATATTTAGCCCCTACTTTAGTGAAAGTATGATCTTATGCTCATACTCATAGTAAAGAAATATAGCAGTTGAGAGCAAGGCACTCTAGGGATAGGATAACACTAAGTTGAGGGATTTGCAAGCTCTAGAGCCTAGGATCTTTTTAACCTACACAAGAATACTCAAAGAAGGATACAATTACTAAGGAAACAAAAGGAACACAAAGCATAAAATGGTAATAATTCTTTTTTGCAAAAACACAAAGAAAACAAAGAAAAAGAAAAGAACACAAAAAGGGATAGTAGTAATAAGACAAACAAAGGTTCCAATTCAACTAGGTGAAGAGACCTCAATTAAAAATTTGTGCCAAATATTAAGTACCATTCCCAAAATGCTATTGTAAAGACACGTGGACTTTTAGAAAGAGACAAAAGCATACACAACTAAGACGATATTCCATGGTTTGGAAATCAACAAGTGTGCTATGTTGGGGGTCCACAGACATTCCAAGCTACATGAATTTACCTAGCTAATAAGTTGTGTTATGTTTGGTGATTCATATATGGACAAGTGCAAGAAGATGAGCACAATTTTGGGGAAGTTTGTGCATTGGGAAAGATAACACTAGAAATGGGTACCTATTATGCTTCAGAGCCTGAGACTAAAATTCAATAATGATTGCCCATTTTTTAAATAGTAGGTAACCATTATTTAAAAAACAAGTAATGTTATCTTAAATATATATTTATATTTTTAAAAGGTACCCATTATTTTTAAGTATTTTTTATTAATTCCTACAAACTCATTTTCACACCTTAAATAATGAGTACCCATTACATTTAAATAATGGGTACCCATTATTTAAAGTTTGAAATTCCAACTCGCACTTTGCATTAGGTTTTAGCTCGACAACTAGGCATGGTGAGCCCGACCCTTAGCCTTGGACCTACAAGTACAAGGACATGTCAATAACAATGGAAAATACTGACTTTCAACGTATATCTATAGCCTTCTTTATCATAACTGTTTGATGAAATTAAAACACATTATAGATTATGGTGTGTAGATTTCAAATATGTAGTTTATTTTAGATTTTTGGAATTATTTTTTTCTATTTTTCAATTATTATTTTTATAAAAATCATATTTTTAATTTATTTAATAAATTTTGTATTATTTACATTTGAGGGTCCAAGAGTTAGTATTTTGTGTCAATGTAGGCCTAGGTTGAGTTCATTCTTCTTAGGTTTGCATTTTTGTGTAAATAGTGGGTTTGAGTAGGTGGTTGACCTTCTTGATGGTCAAAAGTGTCAAAAATTTCTATAGGCATTAGCGAGGGTTAAATAGGTCATAGAAATGTTTCAAAAGTCATATGTGATTACTTGGAATATGTCTTATAGGTTGGAGAGACCAAAAGTGCAAAAATCACAAAGTTACAAAAAGGTGTCATGACAACTTTTGTCCTGAATTGGTTAGCGGTGGAGTTAGGGTTTGTTCAATGCCCTAGGAGGACTCCACATGTGGGAAAGCTCTGAATACCATCTCTTTAATGTTTACCAAGGTTAGAGAAGTGTGTGATGTAATTTCAACAACTGAAACTACTCATTTTTAGTCTTGTTGACAACATTTTGGTTTGATTTCACTCATTTTGCAATTGAATATGGATTGAATCCATTGATTCAAAAATGGATTAAGTTACTCTTATGTGTTATTGTGTTTTTGGTTCAATTTAGAGTTTTTTAAATACTATTCATTGGTGTTTTCTTGCTTAAGTTTGCAAGCAGCCAGTTTTGGCTTGTATATAGCAGTTTTCTTGTAAATATGGTTGCCCCATGAGTTCCACACGTGCTGAAATCATGGATAGTTGGGACATGATAGGAAACCACCTATACATTGTACATATGCAGGTTCAAGTTCTAGAAAAGAGTTTAAGTATGACTATCACCTTGTTCTAGGTGAGTCCATGAGCAACCAGGCTAGAGGAAATAAGGTGAAAATGAAGTGCTAAGTGCAGAGATGTGTGCCAGATCACCATTTCAGAGTTTGGAGGGGTCCATGGAGTTGGGATAGAGTTTTCCATGCAAGGAGGAGATTTGAAAAATCAATTTTATGCCAAAACCACAACTTGTTCATTCACTGCTCGTTAAAGGCCTAGTAAACCCTTCAAAACCCTCATTTTTGGGTTAGTACATTGTACGGTGAAACCAGGGCCCAAAACCAAAAAAATACTTTATTATTAGGTGTATCTTTGAAGAAAATCCAAACTTATTTTGGGGTCTTTTGCATCATTTTCCTTCAAGCCCTAGAAAATCAGATTTGGAGGCCTAATTGGGGCTCATTCCTTGTAGCCCTTTTCTAGGCAAGATTTTGAAATCGGTAAGAAACCTAATGATTGCAAACCACTAATGGACCCTAAATACATTCAAAACATGTTAGAAGATACCTGCACACCTCTGCATCATCCCACAATAGCAGGAGGTCAGTTTGACAAGTTGAAGCCAAGAGGCCAGAATTGAGCACCTAAGAAGCATTGTGAATTGATAGGGTTCCTAACCAAAACACCCAAAGAAAACACCTTAGAATGGTCAAGAATCAAGCCCTAGAAGATATTGAGAAGGAATTGGAGGTATAGAGTGAAATTAGGCCAGGTGAGTTGGTGGAATTGAGCAACACCAACTAGGTGAAGTGTTGAGCAGGCTTGGTAAACCTCATCAAATTGGTATCAGAGACTATAAGATTTGGGCGAAAAGTGTTGATGTCCTTAGTGGAATCTGTAAGAGACAAAATCATGGTGACCAATGCAGAGTTTGCAAGGAAAGTGGATGATTAGGAGGAAGAGAATAGACTCCTAAAAGAGAAATTGATTGAATTGGAGAGTAAGCCTGGTGCAATTGAAACTAAGGCTGATGAAGTGTTGGTAAAGGTTGAAGGAGTAGAAGGGAAGGGTAAAGAAGTGTTAGAGATAGACAAAGTTCCTGAACCAAATCCTATCCTAGAGCAAGAACCTTTCCTGAAGGTGTTGAAAGCCTTGAGTGGTAAATCACTAGAAGGATTGCCATTGTTCACTGGTAAGATGGAGGCAAAAGTGGTCCTAGAATGGATAGAAGGTATGGAGAACCACTTTAAATGTGAAGGTATAACTGAAGCCTAGAGATTCATGGTAGACAAGTAGAGGATGAGAGGAGTTGCTCTCACATGGTGGCAATTTGTACAAGATGAGAGGAAGAAAACGGACGAAGCACCCATCTCTTCTTGGAAAGGGATGCTAGTAAAAATTAAAGAAGTCTACCTCCCTAATGACTATGAAGTGCAAATTCATAGGAAGAGAAAGAATTTAAGACAAAATGACCTTGATGTTAGTAGCTACATGGAGGAGTTTCACAAACTTAGCCTTAGATCTCTTGTGGTGGAAGAAGAGAGTCTCAAGGTTGCTAGGTACCTAAATGGTCTACGGTGGAACATGCAAGAAGAAATCAGCCTAATAAGTCCAAAAATAGTCCATCAAACCTTTCAACTTGCCCTTAAGGTGGAGGAAAAACTGAAAAGAAAACATGACTCAAGCAGCAATAGAGGCCATAGGGGAGGTTTTGGAGGAAGAAGTACTGAACAAAGAACACAAGGTGAGTCCAAACTCACAGAGCAGCAAGAGAGTGGCACTAGTAGAGGAGGATTCAATAGAGGAAGGGGATCAAATAGCGGTTCCAGGGGAAGATGTAGTGGTCAAGGTAGAGGTTCCTCATATTTTGCAACAATGAAGTGTTACCATTGTGACCAACTTGGCCATCCAACATATAGGTGTCCAAAGAAGGGATCATCATCACAAGGTAGTGAAATAAGAGTGAACTATCTTCAAGAAGAGTCTTCAAGGAGCAAGACCTCAAAGGTTGCCTTAGAGTCAAAAGTAGGTGACAACTTGATGATAAGGAGAACTTTGATCAAAGAACCGATTAGAGAAGAGCCTAACCAAAGAAAGTCCTTATTTAGAATCAAATGCAAGATTATGGACAAAGTGTGCAAAGCGATCATTGATTCAAGGTCTACAGACAATATTTTATCAGAAGAGGCAGTGAGTAAACTCAAATTGCAAAGGATACCTCACAACAATCCTTGTAGAGTCACTTGGTTAAAAAAAGTGCAACATATTCTAGTCAATGAGCAAGCATGGGTGGATTTTACCATTGGAAGGTATAAGGACAAGGTATTATGTGATGTCCTACCCATGGATGCATGTCATCTCCTATTAGGAATACCATGGCAATTTGATAGACAAGCTATCCATGATGGAGCCAAGAATGCATAATCATTCAAGAAAGATGGAGTCACATTCAAGATTCACTTTATCCTTGAGGAAGGTGAGAAAAGGGTAGTAGGTCCTAATGTTCTTTTGGTAAGTGAAAAATAGGTTTTGAAGACACTTAAGGAAGGTGAAGGTGTAGGATTTGCAGTAGTGATGAACCCTAAAGGGGAAGACAAGAAAGAACAGTTAGATTTACCAAAAGAGGTGAAAGATTTGTTGAAGAAATTCAAAGAGGCCTAGTAAGTGATGGACAACCAGCCACATTACCTCCTAAAAGAGCCATAAGCCATCAAATAGACTTCATTCCCGGAGCATCCTTACTTAACAAGGCAACTTATAAGATGACTTCCCAACAAGAAGTTGAGATTTCCAAGCAAATCCAAGAGCTCTTAGACCAAGGCCTAATTAGGAAAAGCATTAGCCCTTGTGTTGTCCCTACTGTGTTAGCCCCAAAGAAAGGTAGTACTTGGAGGTTGTGTACTGATTATAGAGCCATAAATAGGATCACCATCAGATATAGGTTCCCTATTCCTAGAATAGAAGACCTCATGGATTGTTTAGGGGAATCTAAGTGCTTTACCAAGAGTGACCTTAAAAGTGCATATCACCAAATTAGGATTAAAGAGGGTGATGAGTGGAAAACAACATTCAAGACAACAGAGGGACTTTATGAGTGGCTTGTAATGCCATTTGGATTATCCAATGATCCAAGCACCTTCATGAGGTGATGAAGGATTTCATAGGTAAATTTGTGGTGATATATCTAGATGAAATTCTCATTTTCAGTAAGGATAGGGCAGATCATATTACTCATTTGCAAGATGCATTACAAAGATTGTATGATGAAAAGCTAACCATGAACTTGGATAAGTGTGAGTTTGTCAAGCAAGAGTTGGTTTACCTTTGGTTTGTATTGTGTCAAGGAAACCTCAAGATGGATCCAAACAAGGTTGAATCCAGAGTAAATTGGCCCACTCCTAAATCAGCAATAGAGGTGAGAAGCTTCCATGGACTAGCTCAGTACTATAGGAAGTTCATTAGGCAATTCAGTGCTATATGTGCACCAATGTTAGACACCATTAGAGGTGGAATGAAGGCAAAATTTCAGGGGAACAAGGAAGCCAACAAAGGTTTTGAAACCTTGAAGGGGAAGATAGCTACTCAACCGGTGCTAGTGTTGCCTAGTTTTGAGAAACTTTTCATTGTAGAATTTGATGCAAGCAATGTTGCAGTAGGTGTTGTCCTAAGCCAATAAGAAAGACCAGTAGCTTTCCATAGTGAGAAGCTAAGTGATTCCAAGAAGAAATACTCCTCTTATGATCTTGAGTTGTATGCTTTAGTGCAGGCTTTGAGAAAGTGGAGACACTATCTCCTCCCTAAGGAATTTGTAGTCTATACAAACAACCAAGCATTGAGTTTCCTAAAATCATAAGATAAACTTAGTCATAAGCATATGAAATGGGTGGAGTATATGCAGGCCTCTACATTCACCATTAAGCACAAGAAAGGGCAGTTAAACTGGGTAGTTGATGTATTGAGTAGAAGACTTTTGACAGTCCAAGAGATCCAATTGAGAAGCATAGGTGTTGATAGTTTTAGAGGCTTATATCTAGAGGATGAAGACTTCTCAAATGCCTACAAGGTGTGTAAGGAGTATCAAAACCACTTCCATAGTGAATATTCTGATTTTACTTTGCAAAATGGACTATTGTTTAGAGGTGGGCAGCTTTGTGTGTCTAGAGGCTCAATGAGGGAAAATCTCATACAAGAGAAGCATAATGGCATCCTTAGTGGATATTTTGGAGTCAATAAGACTCAAGAGTTGGTTCAGAGGTACTACTATTGGCCAAGGATGAGTCAAGATGTGAAGAAGTATATGGAGACTTGCATAGTTTGCCAAAAGGCCAAAGGTACTTCTACAAATGCCATTTTATACCAACCTCTTCCTATACCAAATAGACCTTGGGAATGCATTAGTATGGACTTTGTAGTATTTTTACCAAGGAAAAAATAGGGATATGACAACATTTATGTCATTGTGGAGAGATTTAGCAAAATGGCTCACTTTGTGCCTTGCAAGACTACTCATGATGCATGCCAAATAGCTCAATTGTTCTTCAAAGAGGTAGTGAGGATACATGGTTTACCCATGAGAATTGTTTCAGATAGAGACTCAAAGTTCATGAGTAATTTTTGGAAGACACTTTGGCAAAATTTTGGCACCAACCTCTCTTTTGGATTAGCCTATCATCCTCAAACAGATGGGCAGACCGAAGTGGTGAATAGGAGCTTGGAAAACTTATTAAGGTGCCTTACTAAGGAATATGGTCAGACATGGGATCAAGTACTCTCACAAGCTGAATATGCATACAATGATACCATAAATAGGACTACCGGCAAGAGCCCTTTTGAGGTGGTCTATGGAGTGCACCCAAGAGAAATTTTGGAGTTGAGAGACTTAGGTAGTGCAGCAGCAAGAAATGGATATGCAAAAGACTTTGCTTAATCAATAAAGGAAGTACATGAATCAGTCAAGCAAGCATTGAAGGAGAAAACAAGCAAACTCAAGCAAGCATTGAAGGAGAACATAAGAAAACTCAAGCAAAAAGTTGATGAAAGGAGGAAAAATCTACAATTTAAAGTGGGAGATCTTGTCATGGTGCACCTAAAAAAAGAAAGGCTAAAACAAGGAGTGCCTAACAATTTAAAAATGAGAAGGATAGGTCCATGTACCATTCTAGAAAAGTATGGAGAAAATGCATACAAGGTAGATCTACCTAGTGACATAGGATTGTCACTGATTTTCAACATAGCAGACTTAATTGCCTATAAGGCACTGATTCAAGGTTCATATTGTAGTCACTCAGAGGTATTAGATGATGTGAACCACCTTCAATTACCAGCCAAACCAAATCCACTGGCCGAGAAGGTGTTGAGTTCAAGGATTGCCAAGAAGACAAGGCATCAAGCCTATTGGGAGCACCTCATCAAATGGCAGGGTATGTATGATGTTGAAGATACATGGGTGATTGAGATAGAGTTTAAGAAGCTTGGGATTAATCAGAATCTGATTTCCAAAGAGGTGACATGATCTTCTTTTGTTTGGGAGAATGGTGCAGGAGCACCTAGGACTTCGGCAAATTATTTTTCACAATTTTAGCTTGTACTGACCCAAGAGAAGTCAGTAGTGAATAAGGACTCTAGGAGGGTCCAAGAGTTAGTATTTTGTTTCAATTTAGGCCCAGGTTGAGTTAATTCTTCTTAGGTTTGCATTTTTATGTAAATAGTGGGTTTGAGTACGTGGTTGACCTTCTTGATGGTCAAAAGTGTCAAAAATTGATATAGGAATTAGGGAGGGTTAAATAGGGCTTAGACATGTTTAAAAATTCATATGTGTTGACTTGGAATAGGTCTTATAGGTTGGAGAGACCAAAAGTGCAAAAATTACAAAGTTGCAAAAAGTTGTCATGACAACTTTTGTCCTGAATTGGTTAGCAGTGGAGTTAGGGATTTTCCAACACCCTAGGAGGACTCCACATGTGGTAAATCTTTAAATACCCTCTCTTTCACATTTACCAAGGTTAGAGAAGTGTGTGATCTAAGCTCAACAACTGAAACTACTCATTTTCAATCTTGTTGAAACGATTTTGGCTTGATTTCACTCATTTTGCAATTGAATATGAATTGAATCCATTGATCCAGCAATGGATTGAGTTACTCTTGTATGTTTTTGTGTTTTTGGTTCAATTTAAAGTTTTATAAATACTGTTCATTGGTGTTTTCTTGTTTAAGTTAGCAAGCAGCTAGTTTTGGCTTGTATATAGCAGTTTTCTTGTAAATATGGTTGCCCCATGAGTTGCACATGTGCTGCCATCACGTCTAGTTGGGAAATTGTAGGCAACCAACTTTAAATTTTAAATATTTAGGTTCAAGTTCTGGAGAAGAGTTGAAGTATGACTGTCACCTTGTTCTAGGTGAGTCGAGGAGCAACCCGGCAAGAGGAAACAAGGTGAAAATGAAGTGCTAATTGCAGGGGTGTGTGCCAAATCACCATTTCAGAGTTTGGAGGGTTCCATGGAGTTGGGATAGATTTTTTCATTAAGGGAGGAGCTTTTAAAAATCCATTTGATGCCAAAACCCCAACTTGTTCATTCACTATCGGTTAAAGGCCTAGTAAACCCTTCAAAGCCCTCATTTTGGGGTTAGTACATTGTACGGTGAAACAAGGGGCCAAAACCACCAAAATCCTTTAGGGTTAGGTGTATCTTTGAATAAAATCCAAATTTATTTGAGGGTCTTTTGCATCATTTTCCTTCAAGCCGTAGAAAATGAGATTTGGAGGCCAAAATGGGGCTCATTCCTTATAGCCCTTTTCTAGGCAAGATTTTGAAATCGGTAAGAAACCTAATGATTCCAAACCAATAATGGATCCTAAATGAATTCAAAACATGTTATAAGACACCTCCACACATTTGCATCATCCCACAACAACAGGAGGTCATTTTGACAAGTTGAAGCCAAGAGGCCAGAATTGAGCACCTGAGTAGCACTGTGAATTGATAGGGTTCATAACCAAAACACCTGAAGAAAACACATTAGAATGGTAAAGAATCAATCCCTAGAAGAGATTCAGAAGTACTTGGAGGTCTAGAGTGCAACTAGGCCTGGTGAGTTGGTGGAATTGAGCCACACCAACTAGGTGAAGTGTTTCAATCTTTAAGTATTTCAATTTTTAAGATCAATTGTGAGAAATTTTAAAAATCAAGAAAAATAACATCCACTTTAGGAACTTTATGTGGACTCAACTTCTTGCAATGAAATGTATACGGTATGGATTCCACCATCCAACAAGTTGTGTTATGTTGGGTGATCCATATATTGCTATGCTAAACAATCACAACTAGCAAGCCACACTATATTAGGTGACCAATTCCCTAAGAAACATAAACAAGAACAAAAAAAGAAACTAGAAAGACACACTCTACTATATAATAAATTCTTTATGGAATGTAAACAACAATAGAGATCAAAATAGCAAGCCATGTCATACTAGATGATCATGATGAGTCATATGAAATGGATGTCATTGGCTAGAAATTTATGTTATATTGGTTGAATCATATACAATAAAAACCTTAGGGAATGTAAAAATGGATCACACTAATAGCTCACACTATAGTAGATGATCAAGAGAAGTCATATACCACAAAAACTATAAGAGATAGATTTGATGATCACACCTTAGGGGGTGTTATGCAACACAATGCCACCACTTATGGGGCACACCAAAGAAAATAATACACAAAAAGGAGGTAATATACTCCCCTTTATATGTTAGCATATTTTTATACTAATACCTCAAGGATAAGAGAGAGATCCATATCAAGAAAACACACCTTCAACATGAAGAAGAGATCCACAATAATGATGCATACATCCAAGTGAGTAACATATCCTTATGAATGATGTACACACCTCTAAGAAAGGAAGGAATCATCACAAATGAAATATACATATTCAAATAAGGGTAAAGGGATCTTTATCAAGGATATGCAGTTTGAAACAAAGAGAAGGGATCCTCATTAGGGATACATACCTTCCAAAAAGGCAAATATGGGGTAATTATTGTCTAAGAATACCCACCTTCTTAAAAAAAATTAGGAATCCTTTCTAGCAAACTAGTTCAAACCATATCTAGTAGCTTTCTAGTTCTATAGTGTAAAAAAAAATGTACCATATAACGTGTAAAACTGGTTTGAGTGAATATATGCAACCAAGGAATCATAAAATCGAAGATCTATTTATTAAAGTGTAGGAAGCATATAAGTGAGAACTAAAGAGTATAGCAGGAAGATTAATAGATTAGTATATATTGTGCAACTTTTAAGAATGAAATAGGTATTATATGTATATAATCTAAAATGAATGCATAAACATGAGAATGAATTATAAATTCTAGAGAATCGCTTAATTACATAATATATTCTAGCATCACATTTAGTACATCATCGTATAATTTATATATAGATTAAACTTATTGTATGGACATTTTCTTATTTCTAACGAGAGAAACTATATATGATGAATGCAAGGGAGTTGAATATTTTTATGGATTTTAAAAATTTTTAATTAACTTTGTATTTTAGTCTTCACATTGAAAATTTATATTTTCCTCAAAAAGAATTGTTCAAATTATACCACATAACACATTCTCATATCTTGATATAGGTAAACAAAAAGATCAAGAATATTTAGGAATATTTATCGAGTGCTTTTAATGAAAAGTGATTAACATGAATAATAAACTTTTACTAAAGAAAACTTTTTAAAAACGTTGTTCCTAAAATTACATGATTTTAGCATAATATTTTATAAGAAAAATTTAAAAATAATTATAATTATAGCTAACTATTTTTCTATATGTACTTTAATTAATGTACAAAATCAAAATAACATTATAATAAAATTATTATCTTAGAAATTAGATTAATTTTATAACCATTAATTTATATTCTTCAAATATATAATATTTTTCAACTAAATATATATATCTTTGATAAATAATTTTTAATAAAAAATTTAAAATATTTTATTATAATTTTAAAGGCTGTTCATTGTTGTGTAAGCTCACAAAATATCTATTCAATACAACTCTAGTTTATCACATTCCCTAAGTCAATTATGTGACTTTTATTTGTTGGGAAGAGTCGCTCTAAAAGAAATTTAGTCAATAAATTTTTTTATGTGACTTTCATTTTATTTAGTGGGAACAATGGTCAGCAATGACTAGAAATGCACACAACATTTGGTTTGATCATGAATACTTATAATTCATTGCCTAGAAAATGTTCGGAATATGCAATTGAACATTCAATTTGCATTCATGCTTAGATCGACATGTCTTTTTCCATCTTGAACAATGGAAAGACAAATGCATCACGCAATGAACTTTCTAATTTTGAAAGGATAGTTTAGTTTTGTTGTGACAACTAGTGGTTGTGTTTCTTCTAAATATAACAATTGATTGGTATGTGTTAAGTGAACTTTGTATTTAGAGATGATTATAAAATAAATATATTAATAATATTTTATATTACAATAATAGTATACTGATTTTTAATGAAATATATTATTGAGAAATAAATAAGATTAATCAATTGATGTAAATAGGTGATGATTCTTAAATTTTTTTACATGCACGAATTTAAAAAATTAAAAAGATGAAGAAATCATTAATTGAAATATCAATAATCTAAGCGGTATCATAGTTGGGAAGTTTACCAAGTCTAGATTGTGACTTTGTGATTGTAGAGTTAGGTTGCATCTAGCATCATGACAATAAGAGTTCTATAAAAGAAAGAATCCATACAAAGGGTAGTTGTAAGTTGATATAATATTTGTAGAGCACTTTTAACTCACTCAATACTTTGTAGAATTCTAAAATAGTTAACCTAGGCTCAATTATTATAGACAAAATATCATCTATTTCATCCATTATTTTTTAAATCTAATAGAATTACATACTTGTAATGAGGTAATATAATATTATTTTAAAAAATGGTTCATTCAAATCATTCAATGTTTCAATTAGCACTTTGTATTTCAAAAAAGATCCAAAGGTAAAATGTTGGAAGCAATAAAGAAAAGCCAAGTATATTTAATGGTCAAAGTTCTAGGAATCCAACCTATATATCTCTTGTTTGTTGGGATTACCATCAACCTTGTAAATATTTTGTGAGTAGTGACATGTATGTTGAGCTCAACCCCTTCAAAAGCCCATTTTAACCCACATACTTGATATTTATTAAATGGAAACCTGTATCTGCACATGGAACAAACAAGTTAGATAAAACATGATACTTGTTGTTTTCTCATTACATCTTTTCTACATTGATCTTCTCTATTCTGAATCTCATATAGCGGTGCATGCACAGTAGGAGTAGGTTTATGTATGTAGGAGTAAGCTGGAGCTCTAACGAAATTATTTTTCTCTCTATTTCAGGTCATCTCATGGAGTGGACAACGAGATGATTGGATCTACAAAGCTGACCAGAAGACCCTTCTCCAGAATTCATCAACCTATTCAAGCAACGATGGGTTCTTTCTTTCCCTTCTTCCTACATTCTTCTGTTCCTTTTGT
>NW_026729606.1:31500-52500 GCF_030272615.1 Cryptomeria japonica | reverse complement strand
GATGCTCGCTCTCTGATCGTTCAGATCATTCTTCTCCAGTTACGGGTCTAGTTCAACCTTCTCCTTCCGTCCGCGGTACAGATTCTTCTCCTGTTCGCAGCTCTGGTCAGAACGCAGATCCTCCTGGAGAATCTTTTTGTTTCGGTGAAGCTACTTTCTCTCGTAAGCGTCATCGAGTCGAACCTCAGGGTAACGAGCTTTCCACTCAAATTTCCACCCCTTCTTTTGCTCGAGCTTCTCCTGCTCCTTCTTTTGATTCTTCTCAGAAAAATCTTGATCGTCTTGCTTATTCTTTACGGAAGGAATTTAGTGAGTCTTTTTCTCGTCAGCATCGATCTCTGAAGGATCTAAGTGATTCACTTGGTCGACAACAACGTTCTCTTGATGATTTCGTTAAAAAAACTGACTTTTCTTTCAGTTCTTTTTCTGCGGCTGTTTCTAATTTTCAACAGTTCATGGAGAACTCTTCCAAGCACTCCGCCTCTCTCGAAGCCAAGCTGGAGGCTCTCCTGTCCCGTTCAGATGCGGCTGCTTCCTCAGCTCCTTCAGCTCCTTCAGCTCCTGCGGCTCCTTCGACAGCTCCTTCGGCTCCTTCGTCTGCTCAAGATGTTCCTTCCTCTTCTAATCTTCATTCTGATGTTCCTTCGGATATTCCTTCCGAAGAACCTTCTTCTAAATTTCCTGATCAAATTCAGGTTCTTGTAAATAAGGCTTTCTCTGGCTATAAACGCCTGTGTATTGATGCCGAGCGTTCTAAAGACCATCTTGAACGTCTTAAGAACTTCTCAGCCTCTGGGACTCTCCCTAAAAGTCTGCAAGTTAAACCGCCTCGCATTTCTGTCAATGACTCAGAAGCTAACTCCTTCCTTGAGTCTAAACTAAATGCTCTGCAATCTGATGCTAACAAAGCTTTTCTCTTAGCATACATTGAAGCTGTTTCTAAAGCTTCTGCCAACTTTGATGCCAAAATCAAAAGTTGCATTGATGATTTTGATTCAGTTTTGAAAGGGACCTGTACTGCTCTGCAACATCTTCCTTTTATGGGAGTTTTTTCTGTTTCTGCAGAGGAATGGTACAAAGAGGGTTTAAATGACTTTCATAATAAATGTAATCTTTTTCTGATTGACCGTTCTCTGAAAAAAGCTGCAAAGGCTCAGGCCAATGCTTCCAGAGAATCTTCCAGAGATGCTTCAATGGCTGAAGCCGATGAACTTCCTCCAGATCCGACCATCGCCCAGCTGGTCAATGATAAAATCAACCAGAAACTGAGTTCTCTGTCAAACAAAATTGACTCTCTTCTTAACAATGGCAAGCCTCAAAAGAAGAAATCAAAGAAATCTTCTGGTCCTGCTCAGAAAGGTTCTGCTCAGAAAGGTTCTGCACAGAAAGGTCCTGCTCAGAAAGGTTCTGCACAGAAAAGTCCTGCACAGAAAAGTCCTGCTCAGAAAGGTCCTGCTCGTAAGAATTCTACTCAAAAGAATTCTTCTGCCTCCACCGATGGTGTCCTTCCAAAAAACGGGGTTCCGGCAGTCGGGAAGAACTCCACCTCGACTGCCTCTGGTCCGTTGCCCTCAAAAGCAAGATCATACCCCCACAGAAGACAAAAGATGAATGTGCAATTTGCAGAACATCCAGAATCATCCTCGAGAGGCAAAAACTTTTCAGATTTTCCCCAGAACACTTCCATTCTGGGTCGTCCTCCTCCCTTCCGTCAGAACAATTTTCGCAGGACAAACATTCTTCGGGGACAAGATCGGGGCCTAGGCTTAGGTCAAGACACCGCCTAAACTTCTGGGGGCCTGCTGTCGACCAGGCCTACATGGCTTTATTTTTCTTCTACAGAAAGACTGCTGCGGATGTGGACAACCGTATCTCGAATACTGCCATCCACAACTTCTCCTCTCGGCGCCTCTCTTACGAAGAACGAAAGCTACTGGGTCTCGGCATCAAGTTCATTCCAAGGCCTCCACCTATGTCTCCTTCTCTTATTGCTGAAGAATTCAGAGCTTTTGCCCGTTTGTTTCGTCTTCGCGCCTTTTTTGGTCCGGACTCAGATGCTCCTACTCCTGCTTCTCCTTTCACCAGAGCCTCGTTCCCACCAAAGTTCAAAAAGCGCAACCCCTTCTGGAATCCACCTGATCGGTGCTATCCTCTAGAAGATATTTTGCAACAAGGCGAAGCAATCCTGCAAAAACAATTGGCTTCCGTTTCTTTCTCTGCTCGGCCCATGTTGCCTTCCAGACTGCTCAAGAGTCTAAAAACTCTGAAACGGGATAAGTCGATTATCATCAAACCCGCTGATAAGAATCTCGGACTTGTCATCCTGGATTCTTCTTGGTACCGCTCAGAAGGCCTTAGACAACTTTCTGATTCTCTGGTCTATGAGCGTGTTGACTCTGTTCCTTGGCATATTATCTGGAAACGGCTCTCTGTAATCATTAAGGACTTCAAGTTCCTTCTTGATCCTGTATCTGCCTTTCTCACTAAATTTCCACCTCCCTCTGCGCGGCCCTGTGCTTTCTATCTTCTCCCGAAGATACACAAACCCGTCTTGGCTGGTCGGCCCATCTGCAGTTACTCAGGTTATATCTTAGAGCCTGCTTCTCAGCTTTTACACCATCTTTTGTTTCCCATCCTGCTTGAACAGAAGTCCCACCTCTCTGACTCTCGTACTCTCTTGCGAGATCTCGGTTCTCTCCATCTCCCTACAAGCTGTATCCTTTTCACCTTTGATGTGGAATCTCTGTACCCCAGCATCCCTACTCCTGCGGGTCTTGCAGCTCTGGAAGAGATGGTTTCAGATTACTTCAGAGAGAATTCTTTTGATTCTCGGCTTGTTGATCTGATTGTCAGATTGGCTACTTTGGTGCTCACTTTTCACTACTTGGATTTTGATGGCTTTACTTACAAGCAAGTCAGAGGAACTGCTATGGGAAGCAACTTCGCAGTTGTCTATGCCTGCCTCTTCCTTTGCCATCTAGAAAACCGTCTGTTTGCCAGTTTTGATTGTTCTGAGCTCCTGTTTTTCAAGCGGTATATTGATGATGCAGTTGGTGTCTGGACTGGTTCTGAAGAGACTCTATCTCTCTTTTTTCAGCACTACCAGATGTTCTATCCCGAAATTAAGATCACAACTTGTGTTTCTTCTTCTTCGGTGAACATCCTGGATATTACTTTTTTCAAGGGAGAACGCTTCTCTGCTTCTGGTATTCTTGACACTTGTTGTTTCCAGAAGCCTCTGAACGCCTACCAGTACATCCCTTTTGGATCCTGGCACCCTCAGCACCAAAAGAAGTCTTTTATTATCAGTGAACTGCGTAGATATCTTCTTCGGGAATCCAGTCCCTCTGGTTTTATTCAGCTGAAGAAAATGTTCTATCTCAGGCTTCGAGCTCGCGGCTACCCTAAGAATTTCCTGCTCCAATGCTTCAACAAGGTCTCTCGGACAGACAAGTCAGTGCTCCTCAACAAGCTTCAGCTTCAACCCTTCAAGAGGAGAGGGGCCCCCCTGATTCTTAAGCTGGATTATTGCTCAGCCACTAAAGCTTTAAATCTCGGGGCCACCCTAAACCCTACACTTCATCGGCTCTGCCAAGAAGTCCCTGAACTGCAACACATTTCCCCTCCGAGAGTCTGTTGGCGCAATCCTAGGAAACTAGGATCTTTTTTGCTCAGGAGCAGATTCCTTTCCAGAGGATAATTCTTGTACTACTGATAATTCTTGTACTTCTTGTTTTGTAATCCTTCTCAAAATCCCAGCTGCTTAGTTGGCCTCGATACGTGTGCAACCCCCGGGTTAAGCGCGTTCCGGCCAGAGTAGTTCCGGGAAGGGTGACCTCCCGGGAAGTGCCGGTAGGGACCCCGTGGGTCAATTATAGAAAGGAGCTGACTCGTAGAGTCTGCTCTTTCTATAATTGACTTCTGAGAAGGAATGTTTTCTGTTTTCCGGAAACTTGCTTTTTCGTTTCTGGAAACCTGCTATTTTCGGACTCATCTTTCTGGCATGTTTCTTTTCGCCACATGAGTTCCTTCTGACTCTTCTTTTCGGCATGTTTCTTTTTGCCGCTTGAGTCTCTTAGTATTTATTCTATGCTTACCCACGGCATCATACATTGTAAATCCAACTGATGAGGGGTATTGCCCCGAAACATGTTTTGGAATAAATTTCTGTATGAATGAAAATTCTGTTTTTCTCATTTCGTGGGTTTTCTCTATCTCCCTTTTCTATTGTATCATTTCATTGGAGCTGCAAGTGAAAGTTTAAATTTTTTAAACTCCTAAACTTTTATTTTTCTCACGATGGCCTCCAATGAAGATGATGAGATTGTTCGATGCTCGCTCTCTGATCGTTCAGATCATTCTTCTCCAGTTACGGGTCTAGTTCAACCTTCTCCTTCCGTCCGCGGTACAGATTCTTCTCCTGTTCGCAGCTCTGGTCAGAACGCAGATCCTCCTGGAGAATCTTTTTGTTTCGGTGAAGCTACTTTCTCTCGTAAGCGTCATCGAGTCGAACCTCAGGGTAACGAGCTTTCCACTCAAATTTCCACCCCTTCTTTTGCTCGAGCTTCTCCTGCTCCTTCTTTTGATTCTTCTCAGAAAAATCTTGATCGTCTTGCTTATTCTTTACGGAAGGAATTTAGTGAGTCTTTTTCTCGTCAGCATCGATCTCTGAAGGATCTAAGTGATTCACTTGGTCGACAACAACGTTCTCTTGATGATTTCGTTAAAAAAACTGACTTTTCTTTCAGTTCTTTTTCTGCGGCTGTTTCTAATTTTCAACAGTTCATGGAGAACTCTTCCAAGCACTCCGCCTCTCTCGAAGCCAAGCTGGAGGCTCTCCTGTCCCGTTCAGATGCGGCTGCTTCCTCAGCTCCTTCAGCTCCTTCAGCTCCTGCGGCTCCTTCGACAGCTCCTTCGGCTCCTTCGTCTGCTCAAGATGTTCCTTCCTCTTCTAATCTTCATTCTGATGTTCCTTCGGATATTCCTTCCGAAGAACCTTCTTCTAAATTTCCTGATCAAATTCAGGTTCTTGTAAATAAGGCTTTCTCTGGCTATAAACGCCTGTGTATTGATGCCGAGCGTTCTAAAGACCATCTTGAACGTCTTAAGAACTTCTCAGCCTCTGGGACTCTCCCTAAAAGTCTGCAAGTTAAACCGCCTCGCATTTCTGTCAATGACTCAGAAGCTAACTCCTTCCTTGAGTCTAAACTAAATGCTCTGCAATCTGATGCTAACAAAGCTTTTCTCTTAGCATACATTGAAGCTGTTTCTAAAGCTTCTGCCAACTTTGATGCCAAAATCAAAAGTTGCATTGATGATTTTGATTCAGTTTTGAAAGGGACCTGTACTGCTCTGCAACATCTTCCTTTCATGGGAGTTTTTTCTGTTTCTGCAGAGGAATGGTACAAAGAGGGTTTAAATGACTTTCATAATAAATGTAATCTTTTTCTGATTGACCGTTCTCTGAAAAAAGCTGCAAAGGCTCAGGCCAATGCTTCCAGAGAATCTTCCAGAGATGCTTCAATGGCTGAAGCCGATGAACTTCCTCCAGATCCGACCATCGCCCAGCTGGTCAATGATAAAATCAACCAGAAACTGAGTTCTCTGTCAAACAAAATTGACTCTCTTCTTAACAATGGCAAGCCTCAAAAGAAGAAATCAAAGAAATCTTCTGGTTCTGCTCAGAAAGGTTCTGCACAGAAAGGTCCTGCTCAGAAAGGTTCTGCACAGAAAAGTCCTGCACAGAAAAGTCCTGCTCAGAAAGGTCCTGCTCAGAAAGGTCCTGCTCGTAAGAATTCTGCTCAAAAGAATTCTTCTACCTCCACCGATGGTGTCCTTCCAAAAAACGGGGTTCCGGCAGTCGGGAAGAACTCCACCTCGACTGCCTCTGGTCCGTTGCCCTCAAAAGCAAGATCATACCCCCACAGAAGACAAAAGATGAATGTGCAATTTGCAGAACATCCAGAATCATCCTCGAGAGGCAAAAACTTTTCAGATTTTCCCCAGAACACTTCCATTCTGGGTCGTCCTCCTCCCTTCCGTCAGAACATTTTTCGCAGGACAAACATTCTTCGGGGACAAGATCGGGGCCTAGGCTTAGGTCAAGACACCGCCTAAACTTCTGGGGGCCTGCTGTCGACCAGGCCTACATGGCTTTATTTTTCTTCTACAGAAAGACTGCTGCGGATGTGGACAACCGTATCTCGAATACTGCCATCCACAACTTCTCCTCTCGGCGCCTCTCTTACGAAGAACGAAAGCTACTGGGTCTCGGCATCAAGTTCATTCCAAGGCCTCCACCTATGTCTCCTTCTCTTATTGCTGAAGAATTCAGAGCTTTTGCCCGTTTGTTTCGTCTTCGCGCCTTTTTTGGTCCGGACTCAGATGCTCCTGCTCCTGCTTCTCCTTTCACCAGAGCCTCGTTCCCACCAAAGTTCAAAAAGCGCAACCCCTTCTGGAATCCACCTGATCGGTGCTATCCTCTAGAAGATATTTTGCAACAAGGCGAAGCAATCCTGCAAAAACAATTGGCTTCCGTTTCTTTCTCTGCTCGACCCATGTTGCCTTCCAGACTGCTCAAGAGTCTAAAAACTCTGAAACGGGATAAGTCGATTATCATCAAACCCGCTGATAAGAATCTCGGACTTGTCATCCTGGATTCTTCTTGGTACCGCTCAGAAGGCCTTAGACAACTTTCTGATTCTCTGGTCTATGAGCGTGTTGACTCTGTTCCTTGGCATATTATCTGGAAACGGCTCTCTGTAATCATTAAGGACTTCAAGTTCCTTCTTGATCCTGTATCTGCCTTTCTCACTAAATTTCCACCTCCCTCTGCGCGGCCCTGTGCTTTCTATCTTCTCCCGAAGATACACAAACCCGTCTTGGTTGGTCGGCCCATCTGCAGTTACTCAGGTTTTATCTTAGAGCCTGCTTCTCAGCTTTTACACCATCTTTTGTTTCCCATCCTGCTTGAACAGAAGTCCCACCTTTCTGACTCTCGTACTCTTTTGCGAGATCTCGGTTCTCTCCATCTCCCTTCAAGCTGTATCCTTTTCACCTTTGATGTGGAATCTCTGTACCCCAGCATCCCTACTCCTGCGGGTCTTGCAGCTCTGGAAGAGATGGTTTCAGATTACTTCAGAGAGAATTCCTTTGATTCTCGGCTTGTTGATCTGATTGTCAGATTGGCTACTTTGGTGCTCACTTTTCACTACTTGGATTTTGATGGCATTACTTACAAGCAAGTCAGAGGAACTGCTATGGGAAGCAACTTCGCAGTTGTCTATGCCTGCCTCTTCCTCTGCCATCTAGAAAACCGTCTGTTTGCCAGTTTTGATTGTTCTGAGCTCCTGTTTTTCAAGCGGTATATTGATGATGCAGTTGGTGTCTGGACTGGTTCTGAAGAGACTCTATCTCTCTTTTTTCAGCACTACCAGATGTTCTATCCCGAAATTAAGATCACAACTTGTGTTTCTTCTTCTTCGGTGAACATCCTGGACATTACTTTTTTCAAGGGAGAACGCTTCTCTGCTTCTGGTATTCTTGACACTTGTTGTTTCCAGAAGCCTCTGAACGCCTACCAGTACATCCCTTTTGGATCCTGGCACCCTCAGCACCAAAAGAAGTCTTTTATTATCAGTGAACTGCGCAGATATCTTCTTCGAGAATCCAGTCCCTCTGGTTTTATTCAGCTGAAGAAATTGTTCTATCTCAGGCTTCGAGCTCGCGGCTACCCTAAGAATTTCCTGCTCCAGTGCTTCAACAAGGTCTCTCGGACAGACAAGTCAGTGCTCCTCAACAAGCTTCAGCTTCAGCCCTTCAAGAGGAGAGGGGCCCCCCTGATTCTTAAGCTGGATTATTGCTCAGCCACTAAAGCTTTAAATCTCGGGGCCACCCTAAACCCTACACTTCATCGGCTCTGCCAAGAAGTCCCTGAACTGCAACACATTTCCCCTCCGAGAGTCTGTTGGCGCAATCCTAGGAAACTAGGATCTTTTTTGCTCAGGAGCAGATTCCTTTCCAGAGGATAATTCTTGTACTACTGTTAATTCTTGTACTTCTTGTTTCTCATGTTTTGTAATCCTTCTCAAAATCCCAGCTGCTTAGTTGGCCTCGATACGTGTGCAACCCCCGGGTTAAGCGCGCTCCGGCCAGAGTAGTTCCGGGATGGGTGACCTCCCGGGAAGTGCCGGTAGGGACCCCGTGGGTCAATTATAGAAAGGAGCTGACTCGTAGAGTCTGCTCTTTCTATAATTAACTTCTGAGAAGGAATGTTTTCTGTTTTCCGGAAACTTGCTTTTTCGTTTCTGGAAACCTGCTATTTTCGGACTCATTTTTCTGGCATGTTTCTTTTCGCCACATGAGTTCCTTCTGACTCTTCTTTTCGGCATGTTTCTTTTTGCCGCTTGAGTCTCTTAGTATTTATTCTATGCTTACCCACGGCATCATACATTGTAAATCCAACTGATGAGGGGTATTGCCCCGAAACATGTTTTGGAATAAATTTCTGTATGAATGAAAATTCTGTTTTTCTCATTTCGTGGGTTTTCTCTTTCTTTCTTTTCTATTGTATCATTTCATTGGAGCTGCAAGTGAAAGTTTAAATTTTTTAAACTCCTAAACTTTTATTTTTCTCACGATGGCCTCCAATGAAGATGATGAGATTGTTCGATGCTCGCTCTCTGATCGTTCAGATCATTCTTCTCCAGTTACGGGACTGGTTCAACCTTCTCCTTCAGTCCGCGGTACAGATTCTTCTCCTGTTCGCAGCTCTGGTCAGAACGCAGATCCTCCTGGAGAATCTTTTTGTTTCGGTGAAGCTACTTTCTCTCGTAAGCGTCATCGAGTCGAACCTCAGGGTAACGAGCTTTCCACTCTAATTTCCACCCCTTCTTTTGCTCGAGCTTCTCCTGCTCCTTCTTTTGATTCTTCTCAGAAAAATCTTGATCGTCTTGCTTATTCTTTACGGAAGGAATTTAGTGAATCTTTTTCTCGTCAGCATCGTTCTCTGAAGGATCTAAGTGATTCACTTGGTCGACAACAACGTTCTCTTGATAATTTCGTTAAAAAAACTGACATTTCTTTCAGTTCTTTTTCTGCGGCTGTTTCTAATTTTCAACAGTTCATGGAGAACTCTTCCAAGCACTCCGCCTCTCTCGAAGCCAAGCTGGAGGCTCTCCTGTCCCGTTCAGATGCGGCTGCTTCCTCAGCTCCTTCAGCTCCTTCAGCTCCTGCGGCTCCTTCGACAGCTCCTTCGGCTCCTTCGTCTGCTCAAGATGTTCCTTCCTCTTCTAATCTTCATTCTGATGTTCCTTCGGATATTCCTTCCGAAGAACCTTCTTCTAAATTTCCTGATCAAATTCAGGTTCTTGTAAATAAGGCTTTCTCTGGCTATAAACGCCTGTGTATTGATGCCGAGCGTTCTAAAGACCATCTTGAACGTCTTAAGAACTTCTCAGCCTCTGGGACTCTCCCTAAAAGTCTGCAAGTTAAACCGCCTCGCATTTCTGTCAATGACTCAGAAGCTAACTCCTTCCTTGAGTCTAAACTAAATGCTCTGCAATCTGATGCTAACAAAGCTTTTCTCTTAGCATACATTGAAGCTGTTTCTAAAGCTTCTGCCAACTTTGATGCCAAAATCAAAAGTTGCATTGATGATTTTGATTCAGTTTTGAAAGGGACCTGTACTGCTCTGCAACATCTTCCTTTCATGGGAGTTTTTTCTGTTTCTGCAGAGGAATGGTACAAAGAGGGTTTAAATGACTTTCATAATAAATGTAATCTTTTTCTGATTGACCGTTCTCTGAAAAAAGCTGCAAAGGCTCAGGCCAATGCTTCCAGAGAATCTTCCAGAGATGCTTCAATGGCTGAAGCCGATGAACTTCCTCCAGATCCGACCATCGCCCAGCTGGTCAATGATAAAATCAACCAGAAACTGAGTTCTCTGTCAAACAAAATTGACTCTCTTCTTAACAATGGCAAGCCTCAAAAGAAGAAATCAAAGAAATCTTCTGGTTCTGCTCAGAAAGGTTCTGCACAGAAAGGTCCTGCTCAGAAAGGTTCTGCACAGAAAAGTCCTGCACAGAAAAGTCCTGCTCAGAAAGGTCCTGCTCAGAAAGGTCCTGCTCGTAAGAATTCTGCTCAAAAGAATTCTTCTACCTCCACCGATGGTGTCCTTCCAAAAAACGGGGTTCCGGCAGTCGGGAAGAACTCCACCTCGACTGCCTCTGGTCCGTTGCCCTCAAAAGCAAGATCATACCCCCACAGAAGACAAAAGATGAATGTGCAATTTGCAGAACATCCAGAATCATCCTCGAGAGGCAAAAACTTTTCAGATTTTCCCCAGAACACTTCCATTCTGGGTCGTCCTCCTCCCTTCCGTCAGAACATTTTTCGCAGGACAAACATTCTTCGGGGACAAGATCGGGGCCTAGGCTTAGGTCAAGACACCGCCTAAACTTCTGGGGGCCTGCTGTCGACCAGGCCTACATGGCTTTATTTTTCTTCTACAGAAAGACTGCTGCGGATGTGGACAACCGTATCTCGAATACTGCCATCCACAACTTCTCCTCTCGGCGCCTCTCTTACGAAGAACGAAAGCTACTGGGTCTCGGCATCAAGTTCATTCCAAGGCCTCCACCTATGTCTCCTTCTCTTATTGCTGAAGAATTCAGAGCTTTTGCCCGTTTGTTTCGTCTTCGCGCCTTTTTTGGTCCGGACTCAGATGCTCCTGCTCCTGCTTCTCCTTTCACCAGAGCCTCGTTCCCACCAAAGTTCAAAAAGCGCAACCCCTTCTGGAATCCACCTGATCGGTGCTATCCTCTAGAAGATATTTTGCAACAAGGCGAAGCAATCCTGCAAAAACAATTGGCTTCCGTTTCTTTCTCTGCTCGACCCATGTTGCCTTCCAGACTGCTCAAGAGTCTAAAAACTCTGAAACGGGATAAGTCGATTATCATCAAACCCGCTGATAAGAATCTCGGACTTGTCATCCTGGATTCTTCTTGGTACCGCTCAGAAGGCCTTAGACAACTTTCTGATTCTCTGGTCTATGAGCGTGTTGACTCTGTTCCTTGGCATATTATCTGGAAACGGCTCTCTGTAATCATTAAGGACTTCAAGTTCCTTCTTGATCCTGTATCTGCCTTTCTCACTAAATTTCCACCTCCCTCTGCGCGGCCCTGTGCTTTCTATCTTCTCCCGAAGATACACAAACCCGTCTTGGTTGGTCGGCCCATCTGCAGTTACTCAGGTTTTATCTTAGAGCCTGCTTCTCAGCTTTTACACCATCTTTTGTTTCCCATCCTGCTTGAACAGAAGTCCCACCTTTCTGACTCTCGTACTCTTTTGCGAGATCTCGGTTCTCTCCATCTCCCTTCAAGCTGTATCCTTTTCACCTTTGATGTGGAATCTCTGTACCCCAGCATCCCTACTCCTGCGGGTCTTGCAGCTCTGGAAGAGATGGTTTCAGATTACTTCAGAGAGAATTCCTTTGATTCTCGGCTTGTTGATCTGATTGTCAGATTGGCTACTTTGGTGCTCACTTTTCACTACTTGGATTTTGATGGCATTACTTACAAGCAAGTCAGAGGAACTGCTATGGGAAGCAACTTCGCAGTTGTCTATGCCTGCCTCTTCCTCTGCCATCTAGAAAACCGTCTGTTTGCCAGTTTTGATTGTTCTGAGCTCCTGTTTTTCAAGCGGTATATTGATGATGCAGTTGGTGTCTGGACTGGTTCTGAAGAGACTCTATCTCTCTTTTTTCAGCACTACCAGATGTTCTATCCCGAAATTAAGATCACAACTTGTGTTTCTTCTTCTTCGGTGAACATCCTGGACATTACTTTTTTCAAGGGAGAACGCTTCTCTGCTTCTGGTATTCTTGACACTTGTTGTTTCCAGAAGCCTCTGAACGCCTACCAGTACATCCCTTTTGGATCCTGGCACCCTCAGCACCAAAAGAAGTCTTTTATTATCAGTGAACTGCGCAGATATCTTCTTCGAGAATCCAGTCCCTCTGGTTTTATTCAGCTGAAGAAATTGTTCTATCTCAGGCTTCGAGCTCGCGGCTACCCTAAGAATTTCCTGCTCCAGTGCTTCAACAAGGTCTCTCGGACAGACAAGTCAGTGCTCCTCAACAAGCTTCAGCTTCAGCCCTTCAAGAGGAGAGGGGCCCCCCTGATTCTTAAGCTGGATTATTGCTCAGCCACTAAAGCTTTAAATCTCGGGGCCACCCTAAACCCTACACTTCATCGGCTCTGCCAAGAAGTCCCTGAACTGCAACACATTTCCCCTCCGAGAGTCTGTTGGCGCAATCCTAGGAAACTAGGATCTTTTTTGCTCAGGAGCAGATTCCTTTCCAGAGGATAATTCTTGTACTACTGTTAATTCTTGTACTTCTTGTTTCTCATGTTTTGTAATCCTTCTCAAAATCCCAGCTGCTTAGTTGGCCTCGATACGTGTGCAACCCCCGGGTTAAGCGCGCTCCGGCCAGAGTAGTTCCGGGATGGGTGACCTCCCGGGAAGTGCCGGTAGGGACCCCGTGGGTCAATTATAGAAAGGAGCTGACTCGTAGAGTCTGCTCTTTCTATAATTAACTTCTGAGAAGGAATGTTTTCTGTTTTCCGGAAACTTGCTTTTTCGTTTCTGGAAACCTGCTATTTTCGGACTCATTTTTCTGGCATGTTTCTTTTCGCCACATGAGTTCCTTCTGACTCTTCTTTTCGGCATGTTTCTTTTTGCCGCTTGAGTCTCTTAGTATTTATTCTATGCTTACCCACGGCATCATACATTGTAAATCCAACTGATGAGGGGTATTGCCCCGAAACATGTTTTGGAATAAATTTCTGTATGAATGAAAATTCTGTTTTTCTCATTTCGTGGGTTTTCTCTTTCTTTCTTTTCTATTGTATCATTTCATTGGAGCTGCAAGTGAAAGTTTAAATTTTTTAAACTCCTAAATTTTTTAAACTCCTAAATTTTTTAAACTCCTAAATTTTTTAAATTTTTTAAATTTTTTAAACTCCTAATTTTTTAAACTCCTAAATTTTTTAAACTCCTAAATTTTTTAAACTCCTAAAATTTTTTAAAATTTTTTAAACTCCTAAATTTTTTAAATTTTTTAAAATTTTTTAAAATTTTTTAAACCCTAAACCCTAAACCCTAAACCCTAAACCCTAAACCCTAAACCCTAAACCCTAAACCCTAAACCCTAAATGGTACTGGTTTATAGTTGTTTCCAATTAAACCCTAAACCCTAAACCCTAAACCCTAAACCCTAAACCCTAAACCCTAAACCCTAAACCCTAAACCCTAAACCCTAAACCCAAAACCCAAAACCCTAAACCCTAAACCCTAAACCCAAAACCCAAAACCCAAAACCCAAAACCCAAAACCCTAAACCCTAAACCCTAAACCCAAAACCCAAAACCCTAAACCCAAAACCCTAAACCCAAAACCCTAAACCCAAAACCCAAAACCCTAAACCCAAAACCCTAAACCCAAAACCCAAAACCCAAAACCCAAAACCCTAAACCCTAAACCCTAAACCCTAAACCCTAAACCCTAAACCCTAAACCCTAAACCCTAAATTTTTTAAACTCCTAAATTTTCTAAACCCCAAACCCTAAACCCCAAACCCTAAACCCCAAACCCCAAACCCTAAACCCTAAACCCTAAACCCTAAACCCTAAACCCTAAACCCTAAACCCTAAACCCTAAAACCCTAAACCCTAAACCCTAAACCCTAAACCCTAAGCTGCAAGTGAAAGTTTAAATTTTTTAAACCCTAAACCCTAAACCCCAAACCCCAAACCCGAAACCCCAAACCCCAAACCCGAAACCCGAAACCCCAAACCCCAAACCCCAACCCCAAACCCCAAACCCCAAACCCTAAACCCTAAACCCTAAACCCTAAACCCTAAACCCTAAACCCTAAACCCTAAACCCTAAACCCTAAACCTAAAACCCTAAAACCCTAAAACCCTAAAACCCTAAAACCCTAAACCCTAAACCCAAAACCCTAAACCCAAAACCCTAAACCCAAAACCCAAAACCCAAAACCCAAAACCCAAAACCCAAAACCCAAAACCCTAAACCCTAAACCCTAAACCCTAAACCCTAAACCCTAAACCCTAAACCCTAAACCCTAAACCCAAAACCCTAAACCCAAAACCCAAAACCCAAAACCCAAAACCCAAAACCCTAAACCCTAAACCCTAAACCCAAAACCCAAAACCCTAAACCCTAAACCCTAAACCCTAAACCCTAAACCCAAAACCCTAAACCCTAAACCCTAAACCCTAAACCCTAAACCCTAAACCCAAAACCCAAAACCCTAAACCCTAAACCCTAAACCCAAAACCCAAAACCCTAAACCCAAAACCCAAAACCCAAAACCCAAAACCCAAAACCCTAAACCCTAAACCCAAAACCCAAAACCCAAAACCCAAAACCCAAAACCCTAAACCCAAAACCCAAAACCCAAAACCCTAAACCCTAAACCCTAAACCCTAAACCCTAAACCCCAAACCCTAAACCCCAAACCCTAAACCCTAAACCCTAAACCCTAAACCCTAAAACCCTAAACCCTAAACCCTAAACCCTAAAATTATAATCCTTAAATTATAATCTTAAATTATAATCTTAAATTATAATCTTAAATTATAATCTTAAATTATAATCTTAAATTATAATCCTTAAATTATAATCTTAAATTATAATCCTTAAATTATAATCTTAAATTATAATCTTAAATTATAATCTTAAATTATAATCCTTAAATTATAATCTTAAATTATAATCTTAAATTATAATCTTAAATTATAATCCTTAAATTATAATCCTTAAATTATAATCTTAAATTATAATCTTAAATTATAACCCTAAACCCTAAACCCTAAACCCTAAACCCTAAACCCTAAACCCTAAACCCTAAACCCTAAAACCTAAACCCTAAACCCTAAACCCTAAACCCTAAACCCTAAACCCTACTTGGTACTGGTTTATAGTTGTTTCCAATTAAACCCTAAACCCTAAACCCTAAACCCTAAACCCTAAACCCTAAACCCTAAAACCCTAAAACCCTAAAACCCTAAACCCTAAACCCTAAACCCTAAACCCTAAACCCTAAACCCTAAACCCTAAACCCTAAACCCCAAACCCCAAACCCCAAACCCCAAACCCTAAACCCTAAGCCCTGGCTTTGTTTTGGTTTGCCTTTGCCTGACCTTTCCAAAAGTTGGTATCAGAGCCAATTGCTCATCTTTGTAATCCGGGAGAGGGACCCTAAACCCTAAAGCCTAATAGTGGAGTGAAAAATTTCTTCGCAAATTCTGTTTCAATCTTCTGAAAGTCTTTTGCACATGTTTCGGTTGTATGCTTTGTTTATCAAAACTTAAGCCATAAAAGCACAGTTAGCCATAAAATTCTCCGTGTTTTGGGTAGTTAAAGGCAGAAGAGGTTTTATCCCAGTAAGTCCTTGTTTTTATTCCCAGTGTAAGGAGAAGGACGCCGTTAGCTGTGTGGACGCCGTTTAAGAAAAGAAAGCAAAGTAGTCAGCTCCCTCTGTACGAAATGGCCGGAAGAAGATCAGATGCAGGAAGCGAGAAGGAAGCAGTCACCGACTTTACCAGCTTCAGGGAACAAGAAGTCTCTCTTGGGGACTACATTTGTCAGCAAGATATCTCTGCAACCATTCCTGAGGAAGTTGCAGTCAGCGAAGACCCTACGGGTAGATTTACCATACCTGCTCTAAGCTTTACTGATTTATATCCTGATTTGAAAAAGAGTATTTTTATGCAGTATAAATCTAAGCTTATTTGTAAAGTAGCAGAATTACAAATTCCTGTTAAAGGAACCTGTACAGAAACAATTCAATTGTTAGGTAATGAGGAGTTGAGAAAACTCCATGAAATGGCGCAAAGTAGTAAATCTGCATATCAATACATGCATCTTTCTGCAGTTCGTATAGGACTGGAAAAGAAATATAGGGATGGCTTACCTGTAGTAGCCTTTTTAGCCCTAGCAGATGAACGCCATAAGCGTACCAGTGATGCGCTTCTAGGAGGAGTCATGAAAAGTTTAAGTCAGGGTTCATGTATGTTTGATTGTTACCCTAACTTTTCTGTCTCACTCAAAGATCCCCATCTGAATAAGGTTTTGTCCTTCAAATTTGCAACTAACTACCTTCAGATGGAAACTGATGCAATCTCGCATGTGGTACATTTTAGAGTCTATTACAGACTATTCAATACCACAATGCCTTTCCTGCTAAAACCCACAATAGACGGCCAACCTATAGGAGCAGGAAGAAGTGTTGCCTGGAACACAGATTGCCGCGGATCCAAGATATCCGCACCACAGGCCATACACTGGAAGGATATTAAGCTTCCTACCCAGTGGGCTCTGGATTTATTTACAAAGAAAAATAATCCAGAACCAGTAGAAATATCTCACGTTGAAGAAACGGGAGATAAAACAATTTTGCATTTCGGAGATAGCCGAAGAGTCTTTAACCCTCAAACGGGACAGACATCAGGCTCATCCTCCCAAGGATACATTGTGGAAGAACCTTTTTCGCGTTCTTCCTCATTCTCCGCTGGATCATCTTCCCAGCGATTTGCAGCTCCAGACATTCGGAGAGAAGTAATTCCTCCAGAAACTACACCTGTCTGTAATCACTTAGGAGCTACTCTCAATCATCACTCTGGCACCGGCAAATGTACAAAGTGCCAAAGTATTTTTATTATACCAAAATGTATGCATCCGAAAGTTCAGTCGGTCGACATTTTCGGTACAGTAAGATGTCTCAACTGTCAGTATGAGTTCAGAGGACAGATTGAGTCAAAACCAGATCCTAAGAGTAACAGAACCTTAGGACAAGAATCAATCTTAGGAGACACAGCATGGCCCATTCAGCCATGTCAACACAAGAATCTCCTTGAAGATCCCTTGGGTCCTATTAAGTGCCCAAGTTGTTTGAAGAACTTCACTTACATCTTCACCAGTAATATGCTTAGTGCAGTCGAGTATGAAGAACCCGACCATGAGAAAGGTGAGGATGAAGAAGAAGAACTGTTGATTCCAGGAGGAAAATCCTACAAACCTGGAACCCTGCCAAAGTTTGCAGATTTTGTCAGATATGACAAGGCAGGAAAATATTGGATTCAAGCCTGGCCTCAGAAAGTGAACCCAGCAGGAGTAGAATCTACAACAGAGGTTAGGATGATGAACTGGACCAACCTGTGTCTACGGCACCAGTCATTAATGAATCTAAGAACACTTAGAGTTGCCATAGAAGTCAGAGATGAAGTCAAATACCATCAGGCAACGACACAACAACAGAAGGATCAGATAGCCAGTCAGATCCGCATAGACCGACAGGTCTATGAAGAGTATCTCAAAAATGAGATACAAGATTTTAAGAAGGAATTTAAAACCTTCACTCAGCGCGCAGAGAACTGGTGGGGTCAACACCAAACAGATCTCAAGCAAGCACGGCAAGCTGCAGAAGAAGCCAAGGTTGTGGCCCAAAAAATAGCAAAAGCAGCTTTAGCAATTCATGAAGATGTTAGGGCAATAGCCCAACTGACTGATAAAAATACAGCAGCATTAGATACACTGAATGTTAGAATGGCTAATCTAGAAATCAATGGAACAGATAGCAACATTCAGATGCAGACAGTAGTCAGTAAGGTAGACAACATCTTGCATAGTCCATTTGCAGAAGGCCCCTCTGCAAATACATCCAGAAGATATCCTTTAGGAGAAACTTCTGCAGAACGACTTGATCGGGAAGTCCGAACTCAAGTCTTTGTTCAACCAGATCCCAATCAAAAATGGGATGTCAGACGTGGCCAATTTGTCCCAAAATCAAGTTCAATGGCAAAACTACAGACTAGTGGATCAGCTAACCAACCCGGACCTGACCCCTACCTGTCTAATGTCAAAAGTCAAGGGACTCTACTTCCCTCATGGACGGCCATGGATTCCTATGACCCTGTAAAAAATAAAGCCACTATTGAAGCAATGCAGAGTTGGGTTGATAACCAACAACTCAAATTTCCAAACACACCACCAGAAGAAATTATAGAAATGGCGGTGAATTCAATGACAGGCTTAGCAGCAACAGTCTGGAAGGGTCTAGATGCAACAATGCGACAGGAGCTTATTCAGCGTGGAATGCCTGCAGTAGCAGCAGAACTCTGTCGACAATTTGTTGGTAATATTCCTACTCTCGAAGCTAAATTTTTGAAAAAATTCGAGAACCTGGAATGCTGTGAAGTAAAATATCTTCACAAATATTTTCAAGAACAGTTTATAAATTTTAACCAGTCAGGGGCAGCAATGTCTGAAAGACTAGGCACCATATTTTTAAAAAGCATCCATCATGTTGGTGAATTGTATTATAACAAATTTTGTGAGTCTTTACGTGTACAGCAAAAGGCATGGCCCTCAGTCACCATGATAGAGATGTTTGAATTCATTGATAAACTCAATGAAGAAATTCTGAAAGCAGATGAAGACAACCGAGCTGTTCGAGAAATTCGGCCTCTACTAAGAGACAATGTTCTGAAAGTCCTGATTCCAAAGAAAGGATTTGGTTGTGATCCACTTGAAAGACGAATCAGTACAGTGAAAAGAACCAGTCTCAGAAAAGAGAAGATCCGTGGAAAAACCACATCCTCTCACAAATGTGAAACCTGCGCCACAAAGCCGAAGAAAGGATTCTTCAAGCGACGCAGCAGCTTTCCAAAGAAGGTTGGTAAGAAATTTAATCCAACCTGCTACATTTGCAAAGGTCCTCATTATGCAACTAAATGCCCTCAGAAAGGTTCCAAGAAAGGAATCAAAAAATCAAATATGGCATCTGAATTAGGAATTGAAGAAAAGGATTTAATCTTTTTTGATGATACTCCTTCAGAATCAGATGAAGAATGTTTTCATTTTCATTCAGAAGAATCTAACAGTGACACAGAGCAATCTGAAGAATCAGAAGAATCTGAAGAAGATGAGAATGTCATATTCTCAGTACTGATGGCAAGAGGATCTACTTTGGGTAAAACCAAAGAGCAAGAGCTTGAAGAAGCTCAGACTCAAAAAAGAGAACTCCTGTTGAAACTTGAAAGTTTCAGTGACGGAATTGGAGTTCAAAAGCAGAGAGAAATAGAGCTAGCAGAGCTCCAAAGGTTTATTGACGGCTTAGTCAATGAACTAGAAATCAGAGAAGTTCGTCGACAAAGACGAATCGAGGAACTTGCAGCAGAAGCAGAACAAATGAATGCAAGAGAAGAACCAGAGCCTTCGGCTCAAGGTTATGTTCCCAGTAGACGCGAATGGCGTCATAAAAGAATGCATCAGCTAGAGCAAGTACTAACAGAAGCCAGAATTGAGTTAACATGGCTTCAGGCTGAAGAACGGGAAGATCAAGTGAAAACCGCTACAGAACAAGAGAAGGCACTTGAAGATTTCTCACGACATCTGTATCAAGGAGAAGGATCTTCCAGAACAGCCCAATTACAGATCAATCCCTATAGAAAAGGAGTTCGCATTGGCAAAACCATTGACCTGAATTCAGGGATGACAGAAGAAGAAGAAGCATTCTTCGAACAACTGCAGAATAGAGTATCTGAACAACAATTCCAAAAGTTTATTCAGAGTGACAGTTCAGATGACGAAGAAGTTCCGTATGATCGAAGAAGCCGAAGCTCATTCATGGCTTCCACTATTTGTCCTACAATAAAGGTAACTATTTGTTTTCCTGGTATCCAGAATTATCAGTTAATGAGTATGTTGGATACTGGTGCTAACCTAAACCTTGCTAGATGGCATTGTTTTCCAAAGGGAAACTGGGAACCAAGCAGACAAGGTATTAACTTCGGCGGGAATTTTCGCATGTCACATTGGCAATGCTGGGCCCCGATTCTTTTTCCTAACAATTCTATTCATCAGTTATTATTTGTTCATACAGAACTACCAGATCATGATTTAGCCATTGGAGCCGCCAGTATGCGTTCATGGGAACCTTATACTTTTGCAGCAAAGGAAGTTATTTTTAAAGGAAATTCTTTTCCTAGATTAATTAATTATGACTGTATCTCATCCAAATGTCTGTCTGTTCCAATACCAGAAACTTATCAGAAGATACAGAAAAAGGATAAAACCAGTTGGATTGGAAGGAAGCTCGAAAAAGCTGAAACAGAACTTCAGCAAATTCAGCAAGAATTTGCAGACACAGTCATGAGTAAAGATCTCAATAAATTGAAGAGAGATCTTTGGTGCACACTTCCATTACAGAAAGATGATTCTGGTAAAGAGCTAACACCTGTATTTAAGGCTAACTATTTTTTGATGAACAAGGATGAACAGATTCAGTGTGCAGAGGAAATTCAGAAACTTCTGCAACTAGGTATGATTCAAGAATCCAAATCTCCATTTTGTTGTCATGCAATGTATGTGCCAAAAATGGACGAAAATGGAAATGAGCTTAAAGAGAAACGGTTAGTGGTTAACTACAAACCGTTAAATAAGATTTTGGAATCTAATCAGCATCCTTTACCATCCAAAGATTTTATTTGGAGCCTTATTCAAGGCGCTAACCTCTTTTCAAAGTTTGATTTGACTAAGGGTTTCTGGCAAATAAAGATTGTGCCAGAAGATAGATACAAGACGGCCTTCTCGGTCCCACAAGGACTGTACGAATGGACAGTTCTACCATTCGGGATCAAGACCGCACCATCAATATTCCAAGGGCACATGGACCGGATCTTCCGGCCCCACTTCAAAATAATGGTACCCTATATTGATGATATTCTTTTGTTTTCAAAGACCCCATCAGAGCACCTTTCGGCGCTCCGAATCCTAAAAGATGTATGTACAGCACATGGATTGATCATTAATCCTGACAAGTGTCATTTCTGCCAAAAGGAAATCATTTTCCTTGGGATACGTCTCCTTCCAGGTGGCGAAATCCAAGTCCAAGATCACATCCTCCGACGCATC